>NW_026527169.1:0-213882 GCF_022682495.2 Desmodus rotundus | reverse complement strand
GTCAGGTGAGCCAAGGGAGGTGTGTGCTTGGGAGCCTGAGTGCGCATGCGCGGCCCACGTATAGGCCCGAAAAGAGCCAGCCGCGGCTCGGAGAAAAGCCATCTCCTGGGGGCCTCCCCATGTTCTTCCACTCCTCAAGCGTGACCCCTTTACGGATGGAGGAAAAGGGGGATCTTCGCAGTGGTGGGTTCGCGCCAGGGGGGTCTGCGGGTTTGCCTCCACGTACGCCAGGTGCCCGCACACCGGGCCCAGGTGTTTGAGCCCCGTGGAGGCAGAGGGCTGCTTATTGCTGGATGCAAGTGTCCTGCGGGGTCAAGGAACGGCATGGGCACTCCCCGGGCCACACAGGGCACCGGGCCCTTAGAGAGTTCCATGGGAAATCCCCCGCCCATGCCCCCGGTACCCAAGTCTGTCCTTAGCACACTGTCTGTGCGGGGCTGAAGGTACTGCTAGGCAGTGTGGCCTGTGGGAAATCGTGCGGTCCTCTGAGTGGCAGGGAGGGCTGCTGTTTCCCCGAACAGGTGCGCAGGGACCCTGTAAAACAGCTGTGACCTCTGAAGGTGGGTCATGTGACCCCTCAAGGGTGGGGCACGTGACCTCCCAAGGGTGGGTCAGGAGACCCCACAAGGGTGGGTCACGGGACCCCTCAAGGGTTGGTCACGTGACCCCAAAAGGGTAGGTCCCGAGACCCCTCAAGGGTGGGTCACGTGACCCCTCAGGGGTGGGTCACGTGACCCCTCGGGAGTGGGTCACGAGACCCCTCAGGGGTGGGTCACGTGACCCCTCGGGAGTGGGTCACGAGACCCCTCAGGGGTGGGTCACGTGACCCCTCGGGAGTGGGTCACGAGACCCCTCAGGGGTGGGTCACGTGACCCCTCGGGAGTGGGTCACGAGACCTCTCAGGGGTGGGTCACGTGATACCTCTGGATTGGGTCACGAGACACCTCAGGGGTGGGTCACGTGACCCCTCGGGAGTGGGTCACGTGACCCCTCGGGAGTGGGTCACGAGACCCCTCAGGGGTGGGTCACGTGATACCTCTGGAGTGGGTCACGAGACACCTCAGGGGTGGGTCACGTGACACCTCCAGGGTGGCTCCCGTGACCCCTCAGGGGTGGGTGACGTGACCCCTCAACAGTGGTTCAGGAGACACGTCAAGGGTGGGTCCCGTGACCCGAGGGAGGCTTGTGGTGGGGAGCCTGAGTGCGCACGCGCGGCCCGCTTATAGGCCCGAAATGAGCCAGCCGCGGCTCGGAGAAAGGCCATCTCCTGGGGGCCTCCCCATGTTCCTCCACTCCTCAAGGATGACCCCTTTACGGATGGAAGAAAAGGGGGATCTTCGCAGTGGTGGGTTCCGGCCAGAGGCGTCTGCGGGTTTGCCTGCACGTACGCCAGGTGCTCGCACAACGGGCCCAGGTGTTTGAGCCCCGTGGAGGCAGAGGGCTGCTTATTGCTGGATGCAAGTGTCCTGCGGGGTCAAGGAACGGCATGGGCACTCCCCGGGCCACACAGGGCACCGGGCCCTTAGAGAGTTCCATGGGAAATCCCCCGCCCATGCCCCCGGTACCCAAGTCTGTCCTTAGCACACTGTCTGTGCGGGGCTGAAGGTACTGCTAGGCAGTGTGGCCTGTGGGAAATCGTGCGGTCCTCTGAGTGGCAGGGAGGGCTGCTGTTTCCCCGAACAGGTGCGCAGGGACCCTGTAAAACAGCTGTGACCTCTGAAGGTGGGTCATGTGACCCCTCAAGGGTGGGGCACGTGACCTCCCAAGGGTGGGTCAGGAGACCCCACAAGGGTGGGTCACGGGACCCCTCAAGGGTTGGTCACGTGACCCCAAAAAGGGTAGGTCACGAGACCCCTCAAGGGTGGGTCACGTGACCCCTCAGGGGTGGGTCACATGACCCCTCGGGAGTGGGTCACGAGACCCCTCAGGGGTGGGTCACGTGACCCCTCGGGAGTGGGTCACGAGACCCCTCAGGGGTGGGTCACGTGACCCCTCGGGAGTGGGTCACGAGACCCCTCAGGGGTGGGTCACGTGACCCCTCGGGAGTGGGTCACGAGACCCCTCAGGGGTGGGTCACGTGACCCCTCGGGAGTGGGTCACGAGACCCCTCAGGGGTGGGTCACGTGACCCCTCGGGAGTGGGTCACGAGACCTCTCAGGGGTGGGTCACGTGATACCTCTGGAGTGGGTCACGAGACCCCTCAGGGGTGGGTCACGTGACCCCTCCGGGGTGGCTCCCGTGACCCCTCAGGGGTGGGTGACGTGACCCCTCAACAGTGGTTCAGGAGACACGTCAAGGGTGGGTCCCGTGACCCGAGGGAGGCTTGTGGTGGGGAGCCTGAGTGCGCACGCGCGGCCCGCTTATAGGCCCGAAATGAGCCAGCCGCGGCTCGGAGAAAGGCCATCTCCTGGGGGCCTCCCCATGTTCCTCCACTCCTCAAGGAGGACCCCTTTACGGATGGAAGAAAAGGGGGATCTTCGCAGTGGTGGGTTCGGGCCAGAGCGGTCTGCGGGTTTGCCTGCACGTACGCCAGGTGCTCGCACAACGGGCCCAGGTGTTTGAGCCCCGTGGAGGCAGAGGGCTGCTTATTGCTGGATGATAGTGTCCTGCAGGGTTAAGGGACGGCGTGGGCACTCCCAGGGCCACAGAGGGCACCTGGCCTTTAGAGAGTTCCCTGGAAAATTCCTCGCCCAGGCCCTTGGTCCACAAGTCTATCCTGGGTACAGTGTCTGTGCCAGGCTGGGAGTGCTTCTGGGCAGTGTTCCCCAGGGGAAATCGCGTGGTCCTCTAGGTGGCAGGGAGGGCTCCTGTGTCCACGGACAGGTGCCCAGGGACCCTGTGGAACTGCTGTGACCTCTAAAGGGTGGGTCAGGTGAGCCAAGGGAGGTGTGTGCTTGGGAGCCTGAGTGCGCATGCGCGGCCCACATATAGGCCCGAAACGAGCCAGCCGCGGCTCGGAGAAAAGCCATCTCCTGGGGGCCTCCCCATGTTCTTCCACTCCTCAAGCGTGACCCCTTTACGGATGGAGGAAAAGGGGGATCTTCGCAGTGGTGGGTTCGCGCCAGGGGGGTCTGCGGGTTTGCCTCCACGTACGCCAGGTGCCCGCACACCGGGCCCAGGTGTTTGAGCCCCGTGGAGGCAGAGGGCTGCTTATTGCTGGATGCAAGTGTCCTGCGGGGTCAAGGAACGGCATGGGCACTCCCCGGGCCACACAGGGCACCGGGCCCTTAGAGAGTTCCATGGGAAATCCCCCGCCCATGCCCCCGGTACCCAAGTCTGTCCTTAGCACACTGTCTGTGCGGGGCTGAAGGTACTGCTAGGCAGTGTGGCCTGTGGGAAATCGTGCGGTCCTCTGAGTGGCAGGGAGGGCTGCTGTTTCCCCGAACAGGTGCGCAGGGACCCTGTAAAACAGCTGTGACCTCTCAAGGTGGGTCATGTGACCCCTCAAGGGTGGGGCACGTGACCTCCCAAGGGTGGGTCAGGAGACCCCACAAGGGTGGGTCACGGGACCCCTCAAGGGTTGGTCACGTGACCCCAAAAGGGTAGGTCCCGAGACCCCTCAAGGGTGGGTCACGTGACCCCTCAGGGGTGGGTCACGTGACCCCTCGGGAGTGGGTCACGAGACCCCTCAGGGGTGGGTCACGTGACCCCTCGGGAGTGGGTCACGAGACCCCTCAGGGGTGGGTCACGTGACCCCTCGGGAGTGGGTCACGAGACCCCTCAGGGGTAGGTCACGTGAACCCCTCGGGAGTGGGTCACGAGACCTCTCAGGGGTGGGTCACGTGATACCTCTGGATTGGGTCACGAGACCCCTCAGGGGTGGGTCACGTGACCCCTCCGGGGTGGCTCCCGTGACCCCTCAGGGGTGGGTGACGTGACCCCTCAACAGTGGTTCAGGAGACACGTCAAGGGTGGGTCCCGTGACCCGAGGGAGGCTTGTGGTGGGGAGCCTGAGTGCGCACGCGCGCCCCGCTTATAGGCCCGAAATGAGCCAGCCGCGGCTCGGAGAAAAGCCATCTCCTGGGGGCCTCCCCATGTTCCTCCACTCCTCAAGGAGGACCCCTTTACGGATGGAAGAAAAGGGGGATCTTCGCAGTGGTGGGTTCCGGCCAGAGGCGTCTGCGGGTTTGCCTGCACGTACGCCAGGTGCTCGCACAACGGGCCCAGGTGTTTGAGCCCCGTGGAGGCAGAGGGCTGCTTATTGCTGGATGATAGTGTCCTGCAGGGTTAAGGGACGGCGTGGGCACTCCCAGGGCCACAGAGGGCACCTGGCCTTTAGAGAGTTCCCTGGAAAATTCCTCGCCCAGGCCCTTGGTCCACAAGTCTATCCTGGGTACAGTGTCTGTGCGAGGCTGGGAGTGCTTCTGGGCAGTGTTCCCCAGGGGAAATCGCGTGGTCCTCTAGGTGGCAGGGAGGGCTCCTGTGTCCACGGACAGGTGCCCAGGGACCCTGTGGAACTGCTGTGACCTCTAAAGGGTGGGTCAGGTGAGCCAAGGGAGGTGTGTGCTTGGGAGCCTGAGTGCGCATGCGCGGCCCACGTATAGGCCCGAAACGAGCCAGCCGCGGCTCGGAGAAAAGCCATCTCCTGGGGGCCTCCCCATGTTCTTCCACTCCTCAAGCGTGACCCCTTTACGGATGGAGGAAAAGGGGGATCTTCGCAGTGGTGGGTTCGCGCCAGGGGGGTCTGCGGGTTTGCCTCCACGTACGCCAGGTGCCCGCACACCGGGCCCAGGTGTTTGAGCCCCGTGGAGGCAGAGGGCTGCTTATTGCTGGATGCAAGTGTCCTGCGGGGTCAAGGAACGGCATGGGCACTCCCCGGGCCACACAGGGCACCGGGCCCTTAGAGAGTTCCATGGGAAATCCCCCGCCCATGCCCCCGGTACCCAAGTCTGTCCTTAGCACACTGTCTGTGCGGGGCTGAAGGTACTGCTAGGCAGTGTGGCCTGTGGGAAATCGTGCGGTCCTCTGAGTGGCAGGGAGGGCTGCTGTTTCCCCGAACAGGTGCGCAGGGACCCTGTAAAACAGCTGTGACCTCTCAAGGTGGGTCATGTGACCCCTCAAGGGTGGGGCACGTGACCTCCCAAGGGTGGGTCAGGAGACCCCACAAGGGTGGGTCACGAGACCCCTCAAGGGTTGGTCACGTGACCCCAAAAGGGTAGGTCACGAGACCCCTCAAGGGTGGGTCACGTGACCCCTCAGGGGTGGGTCACGTGACCCCTTGGGAGTGGGTCACGTGACCCCTCGGGAGTGGGTCACGAGACCCCTCAGGGGTGGGTCACGTGACCCCTCGGGAGTGGGTCACGAGACCCCTCATGGGTGGGTCACGTGATACCTCTGGAGTGGGTCACGAGACCCCTCAGGGGTGGGTCACGTGACCCCTCCGGGGTGGCTCCCGTGACGCCTCAGGGGTGGGTCACGTGACCCCTCAGGGGTGGGTCACGTGACCCCTTGGGAGTGGGTCACGTGACCCCTCGGGAGTGGGTCACGAGACCCCTCAGGGGTGGGTCACGTGACCCCTCGGGAGTGGGTCACGAGACCTCTCAGGGGTGGGTCACGTGATACCTCTGGAGTGGGTCACGAGACCCCTCAGGGGTGGGTCACGTGACCCCTCCGGGGTGGCTCCCGTGACCCCTCAGGGGTGGGTGACGTGACCCCTCAACAGTGGTTCAGGAGACACGTCAAGGGTGGGTCCCGTGACCCGAGGGAGGCTTGTGGTGGGGAGCCTGAGTGCGCACGCGCGGCCCGCTTATAGGCCCGAAATGAGCCAGCCGCGGCTCGGAGAAAGGCCATCTCCTGGGGGCCTCCCCATGTTCCTCCACTCCTCAAGGAGGACCCCTTTACGGATGGAAGAAAAGGGGGATCTTCGCAGTGGTGGGTTCGGGCCAGAGCGGTCTGCGGGTTTGCCTGCACGTACGCCAGGTGCTCGCACAACGGGCCCAGGTGTTTGAGCCCCGTGGAGGCAGAGGGCTGCTTATTGCTGGATGATAGTGTCCTGCAGGGTTAAGGGACGGCGTGGGCACTCCCAGGGCCACAGAGGGCACCTGGCCTTTAGAGAGTTCCCTGGAAAATTCCTCGCCCAGGCCCTTGGTCCACAAGTCTATCCTGGGTACAGTGTCTGTGCCAGGCTGGGAGTGCTTCTGGGCAGTGTTCCCCAGGGGAAATCGCGTGGTCCTCTAGGTGGCAGGGAGGGCTCCTGTGTCCACGGACAGGTGCCCAGGGACCCTGTGGAACTGCTGTGACCTCTAAAGGGTGGGTCAGGTGAGCCAAGGGAGGTGTGTGCTTGGGAGCCTGAGTGCGCATGCGCGGCCCACGTATAGGCCCGAAACGAGCCAGCCGCGGCTCGGAGAAAAGCCATCTCCTGGGGGCCTCCCCATGTTCTTCCACTCCTCAAGCGTGACCCCTTTACGGATGGAGGAAAAGGGGGATCTTCGCAGTGGTGGGTTCGCGCCAGGGGGGTCTGCGGGTTTGCCTCCACGTACGCCAGGTGCCCGCACACCGGGCCCAGGTGTTTGAGCCCCGTGGAGGCAGAGGGCTGCTTATTGCTGGATGCAAGTGTCCTGCGGGGTCAAGGAACGGCATGGGCACTCCCCGGGCCACACAGGGCACCGGGCCCTTAGAGAGTTCCATGGGAAATCCCCCGCCCATGCCCCCGGTACCCAAGTCTGTCCTTAGCACACTGTCTGTGCGGGGCTGAAGGTACTGCTAGGCAGTGTGGCCTGTGGGAAATCGTGCGGTCCTCTGAGTGGCAGGGAGGGCTGCTGTTTCCCCGAACAGGTGCGCAGGGACCCTGTAAAACAGCTGTGACCTCTCAAGGTGGGTCATGTGACCCCTCAAGGGTGGGGCACGTGACCTCCCAAGGGTGGGTCAGGAGACCCCACAAGGGTGGGTCACGGGACCCCTCAAGGGTTGGTCACGTGACCCCAAAAGGGTAGGTCCCGAGACCCCTCAAGGGTGGGTCACGTGACCCCTCAGGGGTGGGTCACGTGACCCCTCGGGAGTGGGTCACGAGACCCCTCAGGGGTGGGTCACGTGACCCCTCGGGAGTGGGTCACGAGACCCCTCAGGGGTGGGTCACGTGACCCCTCGGGAGTGGGTCACGAGACCCCTCAGGGGTAGGTCACGTGAACCCCTCGGGAGTGGGTCACGAGACCTCTCAGGGGTGGGTCACGTGATACCTCTGGATTGGGTCACGAGACCCCTCAGGGGTGGGTCACGTGACCCCTCCGGGGTGGCTCCCGTGACCCCTCAGGGGTGGGTGACGTGACCCCTCAACAGTGGTTCAGGAGACACGTCAAGGGTGGGTCCCGTGACCCGAGGGAGGCTTGTGGTGGGGAGCCTGAGTGCGCACGCGCGCCCCGCTTATAGGCCCGAAATGAGCCAGCCGCGGCTCGGAGAAAAGCCATCTCCTGGGGGCCTCCCCATGTTCCTCCACTCCTCAAGGAGGACCCCTTTACGGATGGAAGAAAAGGGGGATCTTCGCAGTGGTGGGTTCCGGCCAGAGGCGTCTGCGGGTTTGCCTGCACGTACGCCAGGTGCTCGCACAACGGGCCCAGGTGTTTGAGCCCCGTGGAGGCAGAGGGCTGCTTATTGCTGGATGATAGTGTCCTGCAGGGTTAAGGGACGGCGTGGGCACTCCCAGGGCCACAGAGGGCACCTGGCCTTTAGAGAGTTCCCTGGAAAATTCCTCGCCCAGGCCCTTGGTCCACAAGTCTATCCTGGGTACAGTGTCTGTGCGAGGCTGGGAGTGCTTCTGGGCAGTGTTCCCCAGGGGAAATCGCGTGGTCCTCTAGGTGGCAGGGAGGGCTCCTGTGTCCACGGACAGGTGCCCAGGGACCCTGTGGAACTGCTGTGACCTCTAAAGGGTGGGTCAGGTGAGCCAAGGGAGGTGTGTGCTTGGGAGCCTGAGTGCGCATGCGCGGCCCACGTATAGGCCCGAAACGAGCCAGCCGCGGCTCGGAGAAAAGCCATCTCCTGGGGGCCTCCCCATGTTCTTCCACTCCTCAAGCGTGACCCCTTTACGGATGGAGGAAAAGGGGGATCTTCGCAGTGGTGGGTTCGCGCCAGGGGGGTCTGCGGGTTTGCCTCCACGTACGCCAGGTGCCCGCACACCGGGCCCAGGTGTTTGAGCCCCGTGGAGGCAGAGGGCTGCTTATTGCTGGATGCAAGTGTCCTGCGGGGTCAAGGAACGGCATGGGCACTCCCCGGGCCACACAGGGCACCGGGCCCTTAGAGAGTTCCATGGGAAATCCCCCGCCCATGCCCCCGGTACCCAAGTCTGTCCTTAGCACACTGTCTGTGCGGGGCTGAAGGTACTGCTAGGCAGTGTGGCCTGTGGGAAATCGTGCGGTCCTCTGAGTGGCAGGGAGGGCTGCTGTTTCCCCGAACAGGTGCGCAGGGACCCTGTAAAACAGCTGTGACCTCTCAAGGTGGGTCATGTGACCCCTCAAGGGTGGGGCACGTGACCTCCCAAGGGTGGGTCAGGAGACCCCACAAGGGTGGGTCACGAGACCCCTCAAGGGTTGGTCACGTGACCCCAAAAGGGTAGGTCACGAGACCCCTCAAGGGTGGGTCACGTGACCCCTCAGGGGTGGGTCACGTGACCCCTTGGGAGTGGGTCACGTGACCCCTCGGGAGTGGGTCACGAGACCCCTCAGGGGTGGGTCACGTGACCCCTCGGGAGTGGGTCACGAGACCCCTCATGGGTGGGTCACGTGATACCTCTGGAGTGGGTCACGAGACCCCTCAGGGGTGGGTCACGTGACCCCTCCGGGGTGGCTCCCGTGACGCCTCAGGGGTGGGTGACGTGACCCCTCAACAGTGGTTCAGGAGACACGTCAAGGGTGGGTCCCGTGACCCGAGGGAGGCTTGTGGTGGGGAGCCTGAGTGCGCACGCGCGGCCCGCTTATAGGCCCGAAATGAGCCAGCCGCGGCTCGGAGAAAAGCCATCTCCTGAGGGCCTCCCCATGTTCCTCCACTCCTCAAGGAGGACCCTTTACGGATGGAAGAAAAGGGGGATCTTCGCAGTGGTGGGTTCCGGCCAGAGGCGTCTGCGGGTTTGCCTGCACGTACGCCAGGTGCTCGCACAACGGGCCCAGGTGTTTGAGCCCCGTGGAGGCAGAGGGCTGCTTATTGCTGGATGATAGTGTCCTGCAGGGTTAAGGGACGGCGTGGGCACTCCCAGGGCCACAGAGGGCACCTGGCCTTTAGAGAGTTCCCTGGAAAATTCCTCGCCCAGGCCCTTGGTCCACAAGTCTATCCTGCGTACAGTGTCTGTGCGACGCTGGGAGTGCTTCTGGGCAGTGTTCCCCAGGGGAAATCGCGTGGTCCTCTAGGTGGCAGGGAGGGCTCCTGTGGCCACGGACAGGTGCCCAGGGACCCTGTGGAACTGCTGTGACCTCTAAAGGGTGGGTCAGGTGAGCCAAGGGAGGTGTGTGCTTGGGAGCCTGAGTGCGCATGCGCGGCCCACGTATAGGCCCGAAAAGAGCCAGCCGCGGCTCGGAGAAAAGCCATCTCCTGGGGGCCTCCCCATGTTCTTCCACTCCTCAAGCGTGACCCCTTTACGGATGGAGGAAAAGGGGGATCTTCGCAGTGGTGGGTTCGCGCCAGGGGGGTCTGCGGGTTTGCCTCCACGTACGCCAGGTGCCCGCACACCGGGCCCAGGTGTTTGAGCCCCGTGGAGGCAGAGGGCTGCTTATTGCTGGATGCAAGTGTCCTGCGGGGTCAAGGAACGGCATGGGCACTCCCCGGGCCACACAGGGCACCGGGCCCTTAGAGAGTTCCATGGGAAATCCCCCGCCCATGCCCCCGGTACCCAAGTCTGTCCTTAGCACACTGTCTGTGCGGGGCTGAAGGTACTGCTAGGCAGTGTGGCCTGTGGGAAATCGTGCGGTCCTCTGAGTGGCAGGGAGGGCTGCTGTTTCCCCGAACAGGTGCGCAGGGACCCTGTAAAACAGCTGTGACCTCTGAAGGTGGGTCATGTGACCCCTCAAGGGTGGGGCACTTGACCTCCCAAGGGTGGGTCAGGAGACCCCACAAGGGTGGGTCACGGGACCCCTCAAGGGTTGGTCACGTGACCCCAAAAAGGGTAGGTCACGAGACCCCTCAAGGGTGGGTCACGTGACCCCTCAGGGGTGGGTCACGTGACCCCTCGGGAGTGGGTCACGAGACCCCTCAGGGGTGGGTCACGTGACCCCTCGGGAGTGGGTCACGAGACCCCTCAGGGGTGGGTCACGTGACCCCTCGGGAGTGGGTCACGAGACCCCTCAGGGGTGGGTCACGTGACCCCTCGGGAGTGGGTCACGAGACCCCTCAGGGGTGGGTCACGTGACCCCTCGGGAGTGGGTCACGAGACCCCTCAGGGGTGGGTCACGTGACCCCTCGGGAGTGGGTCACGAGACCTCTCAGGGGTGGGTCACGTGATACCTCTGGAGTGGGTCACGAGACCCCTCAGGGGTGGGTCACGTGACCCCTCCGGGGTGGCTCCCTTGACGCCTCAGGGGTGGGTGACGTGACCCCTCAACAGTGGTTCAGGAGACACGTCAAAAGTGGGTCCCGTGACCCGAGGGAGGCTTGTGGTGGGGAGCCTGAGTGCGCACGCGCGGCCCGCTTATAGGCCCGAAATGAGCCAGCCGCGGCTCGGAGAAAGGCCATCTCCTGGGGGCCTCCCCATGTTCCTCCACTCCTCAAGGAGGACCCCTTTACGGATGCAAGAAAAGGGGGATCTTCGCAGTGGTGGGTTCCGGCCAGAGGCGTCTGCGGGTTTGCCTGCACGTACGCCAGGTGCTCGCACAACGGGCCCAGGTGTTTGAGCCCCGTGGAGGCAGAGGGCTGCTTATTGCTGGATGATAGTGTCCTGCAGGGTTAAGGGACGGCGTGGGCACTCCCAGGGCCACAGAGGGCACCTGGCCTTTAGGGAGTTCCCTGGAATATTCCCCGCCCAGGCCCCTGGTCCACAAGTCTATCCTGCGTACAGTGTCTGTGCGAGGCTGGGAGTGCTTCTGGGCAGTGTTCCCCAGGGGAAATCGCGTGGTCCTCTAGGTGGCAGGGAGGGCTCCTGTGTCCACGGACAGGTGCCCAGGGACCCTGTGGAACTGCTGTGACCTCTAAAGGGTGGGTCAGGTGAGCCAAGGGAGGTGTGTGCTTGGGAGCCTGAGTGCGCATGCGCGGCCCACGTATAGGCCCGAAACGAGCCAGCCGCGGCTCGGAGAAAAGCCATCTCCTGGGGGCCTCCCCATGTTCTTCCACTCCTCAAGCGTGACCCCTTTACGGATGGAGGAAAAGGGGGATCTTCGCAGTGGTGGGTTCGCGCCAGGGGGGTCTGCGGGTTTGCCTCCACGTACGCCAGGTGCCCGCACACCGGGCCCAGGTGTTTGAGCCCCGTGGAGGCAGAGGGCTGCTTATTGCTGGATGTAAGTGTCCTGCGGGGTCAAGGAACGGCATGGGCACTCCCCGGGCCACACAGGGCACCGGGCCCTTAGAGAGTTCCATGGGAAATCCCCCGCCCATGCCCCCGGTACCCAAGTCTGTCCTTAGCACACTGTCTGTGCGGGGCTGAAGGTACTGCTAGGCAGTGTGGCCTGTGGGAAATCGTGCGGTCCTCTGAGTGGCAGGGAGGGCTGCTGTTTCCCCGAACAGGTGCGCAGGGACCCTGTAAAACAGCTGTGACCTCTGAAGGTGGGTCATGTGACCCCTCAAGGGTGGGGCACGTGACCTCCCAAGGGTGGGTCAGGAGACCCCACAAGGGTGGGTCACGGGACCCCTCAAGGGTTGGTCACGTGACCCCAAAAAGGGTAGGTCACGAGACCCCTCAAGGGTGGGTCACGTGACCCCTCAGGGGTGGGTCACGTGACCCCTCGGGAGTGGGTCACGAGACCCCTCAGGGGTGGGTCACGTGACCCCTCGGGAGTGGGTCACGAGACCCCTCAGGGGTGGGTCACGTGACCCCTCGGGAGTGGGTCACGAGACCCCTCAGGGGTGGGTCACGTGACCCCTCGGGAGTGGGTCACGAGACCCCTCAGGGGTGGGTCACGTGACCCCTCGGGAGTGGGTCACGAGACCCCTCAGGGGTGGGTCACGTGACCCCTCGGGAGTGGGTCACGAGACCTCTCAGGGGTGGGTCACGTGATACCTCTGGAGTGGGTCACGAGACCCCTCAGGGGTGGGTCACGTGACCCCTCCGGGGTGGCTCCCTTGACGCCTCAGGGGTGGGTGACGTGACCCCTCAACAGTGGTTCAGGAGACACGTCAAAAGTGGGTCCCGTGACCCGAGGGAGGCTTGTGGTGGGGAGCCTGAGTGCGCACGCGCGGCCCGCTTATAGGCCCGAAATGAGCCAGCCGCGGCTCGGAGAAAAGCCATCTCCTGAGGGCCTCCCCATGTTCCTCCACTCCTCAAGGAGGACCCCTTTACGGATGGAAGAAAAGGGGGATCTTCGCAGTGGTGGGTTCGGGCCAGAGCGGTCTGCGGGTTTGCCTGCACGTACACCAG
Organism: Desmodus rotundus; assembly: GCF_022682495.2. NCBI lineage: Eukaryota > Metazoa > Chordata > Mammalia > Chiroptera > Phyllostomidae > Desmodus > Desmodus rotundus. The sequence goes on along the minus strand of NW_026527169.1, from coordinate 201,398 downwards.
GTGCTCGCACAACGGGCCCAGGTGTTTGAGCCCCGTGGAGGCAGAGGGATGCTTATTGCTGGATGATAGTGTCCTGCAGGGTTAAGGGACGGCGTGGGCACTCCCAGGGCGACAGAGGGCACCTGGCCTTTAGAGAGTTCCCTGGAAAATTCCCCGCCCTGGCCCCTGGTCCACAAGTCTATCCTGCGTACAGTGTCTGTGCGACGCTGGGAGTGCTTCTGGGCAGTGTTCCCCAGGGGAAATCGCGTGGTCCTCTAGGTGGCAGGGAGGGCTCCTGTGTCCACGGACAGGTGCCCAGGGACCCTGTGGAACTGCTGTGACCTCTAAAGGGTGGGTCAGGTGAGCCAAGGGAGGTGTGTGCTTGGGAGCCTGAGTGCGCATGCGCGGCCCACGTATAGGCCCGAAACGAGCCAGCCGCGGCTCGGAGAAAAGCCATTTCCTGGGGGCCTCCCCATGTTCTTCCACTCCTCAAGCGTGACCCCTTTACGGATGGAGGAAAAGGGGGATCTTCGCAGTGGTGGGTTCGCGCCAGAGGGGTCTGCGGGTTTGCCTCCACGTACGCCAGGTGCCCGCACACCGGGCCCAGGTGTTTGAGCCCCGTGGAGGCAGAGGGCTGCTTATTGCTGGATGCAAGTGTCCTGCGGGGTCAAGGAACGGCATGGGCACTCCCCGGGCCACACAGGGCACCGGGCCCTTAGAGAGTTCCATGGGAAATCCCCCGCCCATGCCCCCGGTACCCAAGTCTGTCCTTAGCACACTGTCTGTGCGGGGCTGAAGGTACTGCTAGGCAGTGTGGCCTGTGGGAAATCGTGCGGTCCTCTGAGTGGCAGGGAGGGCTGCTGTTTCCCCGAACAGGTGCGCAGGGACCCTGTAAAACAGCTGTGACCTCTCAAGGTGGGTCATGTGACCCCTCAAGGGTGGGGCACGTGACCTCCCAAGGGTGGGTCAGGAGACCCCACAAGGGTGGGTCACGGGACCCCTCAAGGGTGGGTCACGAGACCCCTCAAGGGTTGGTCACGTGACCCCAAAAAAGTAGGTCACGAGACCCCTCAAGGGTGGGTCACGTGACCCCTCAGGGGTGGGTCACGTGACCCCTCGGGAGTGGGTCACGAGACCCCTCAGGGATGGGTCACGTGACCCCTCGGGAGTGGGTCACGAGACCCCTCAGGGGTGGGTCACGTGACCCCTCGGGAGTGGGTCACGAGACCCCTCAGGGGTTGGTCACGTGACCCCTCGGGAGTGGGTCACGAGACCTCTCAGGGGTGGGTCACGTGATACCTCTGGAGTGGGTCACGAGACCCCTCAGGGGTGGGTCACGTGACCCCTCCGGGGTGGCTCCCGTGACCCCTCAGGGGTGGGTGACGTGACCCCTCAACAGTGGTTCAGGAGACACGTCAAGGGTGGGTCCCGTGACCCGAGGGAGGCTTGTGGTGGGGAGCCTGAGTGCGCACGCGCGGCCCGCTTATAGGCCCGAAATGAGCCAGCCGCGGCTCGGAGAAAGGCCATCTCCTGGGGGCCTCCCCATGTTCCTCCACTCCTCAAGGAGGACCCCTTTACGGATGGAAGAAAAGGGGGATCTTCGCAGTGGTGGGTTCCGGCCAGAGGCGTCTGCGGGTTTGCCTGCACGTACGCCAGGTGCTCGCACAACGGGCCCAGGTGTTTGAGCCCCGTGGAGGCAGAGGGCTGCTTATTGCTGGATGATAGTGTCCTGCAGGGTTAAGGGACGGCGTGGGCACTCCCAGGGCCACAGAGGGCACCTGGCCTTTAGAGAGTTCCCTGGAAAATTCCTCGCCCAGGCCCTTGGTCCACAAGTCTATCCTGGGTACAGTGTCTGTGCCAGGCTGGGAGTGCTTCTGGGCAGTGTTCCCCAGGGGAAATCGCGTGGTCCTCTAGGTGGCAGGGAGGGCTCCTGTGTCCACGGACAGGTGCCCAGGGACCCTGTGGAACTGCTGTGACCTCTAAAGGGTGGGTCAGGTGAGCCAAGGGAGGTGTGTGCTTGGGAGCCTGAGTGCGCATGCGCGGCCCACGTATAGGCCCGAAACGAGCCAGCCGCGGCTCGGAGAAAAGCCATCTCCTGGGGGCCTCCCCATGTTCTTCCACTCCTCAAGCGTGACCCCTTTACGGATGGAGGAAAAGGGGGATCTTCGCAGTGGTGGGTTCGCGCCAGGGGGGTCTGCGGGTTTGCCTCCACGTACGCCAGGTGCCCGCACACCGGGCCCAGGTGTTTGAGCCCCGTGGAGGCAGAGGGCTGCTTATTGCTGGATGCAAGTGTCCTGCGGGGTCAAGGAACGGCATGGGCACTCCCCGGGCCACACAGGGCACCGGGCCCTTAGAGAGTTCCATGGGAAATCCCCCGCCCATGCCCCCGGTACCCAAGTCTGTCCTTAGCACACTGTCTGTGCGGGGCTGAAGGTACTGCTAGGCAGTGTGGCCTGTGGGAAATCGTGCGGTCCTCTGAGTGGCAGGGAGGGCTGCTGTTTCCCCGAACAGGTGCGCAGGGACCCTGTAAAACAGCTGTGACCTCTGAAGGTGGGTCATGTGACCCCTCAAGGGTGGGGCACGTGACCTCCCAAGGGTGGGTCAGGAGACCCCACAAGGGTGGGTCACGGGACCCCTCAAGGGTTGGTCACGTGACCCCAAAAGGGTAGGTCCCGAGACCCCTCAAGGGTGGGGCACGTGACCTCCCAAGGGTGGGTCAGAAGACCCGACAAGGGTGGGTCACGGGACCCCTCAAGGGTGGGTCACGAGACCCCTCAAGGGTTGGTCACGTTACCCCAAAAGGGTAGGTCACGAGACCCCTCAAGGGTGGGTCACGTGACTGTTAAGGGGTGGATCACGTGACCCCTCGGGAGTGGGTCACGTGACCCCTCGGGAGTGGGTCACGAGACCCCTCAGGGGTGGGTCACGTGACCCCTCGGGAGTGGGTCACGAGACCCCTCAGGGGTGTGTCACGTGACCCCTCAGGGGTGGGTCACGTGACCCCTCGGGAGTGGGTCACGAGACCCCTCAGGGGTGGGTCACGTGATACCTCTGGAGTGGGTCACGAGACAACTCAGGGGTGGGTCACGTGACACCTCCAGGGTGGCTCCCGTGACCCCTCAGGGGTGGGTGACGTGACCCCTCAACAGTGGTTCAGGAGACACGTCAAGGGTGGGTCCCGTGACCCGAGGGAGGCTTGTGGTGGGGAGCCTGAGTGCGCACGCGCGGCCCGCTTATAGGCCCGAAATGAGCCAGCCGCGGCTCGGAGAAAGGCCATCTCCTGGGGGCCTCCCCATGTTCCTCCACTCCTCAAGGAGGACCCCTTTACGGATGGAAGAAAAGGGGGATCTTCGCAGTGGTGGGTTCCGGCCAGAGGCGTCTGCGGGTTTGCCTGCACTTACGCCAGGTGCTCGCACAACGGGCCCAGGTGTTTGAGCCCCGTGGAGGCAGAGGGCTGCTTATTGCTGGATGATAGTGTCCTGCAGGTTAAGGGACGGCGTGGGCACTCCCAGGGCCACAGAGGGCACCTGGCCTTTAGAGAGTTCCCTGGAAAATTCCTCGCCCAGGCCCTTGGTCCACAAGTCTATCCTGGGTACAGTGTCTGTGCCAGGCTGGGAGTGCTTCTGGGCAGTGTTCCCCAGGGGAAATCGCGTGGTCCTCTAGGTGGCAGGGAGGGCTCCTGTGTCCACGGACAGGTGCCCAGGGACCCTGTGGAACTGCTGTGACCTCTAAAGGGTGGGTCAGGTGAGCCAAGGGAGGTGTGTGCTTGGGAGCCTGAGTGCGCATGCGCGGCCCACGTATAGGCCCGAAACGAGCCAGCCGCGGCTCGGAGAAAAGCCATCTCCTGGGGGCCTCCCCATGTTCTTCCACTCCTCAAGCGTGACCCCTTTACGGATGGAGGAAAAGGGGGATCTTCGCAGTGGTGGGTTCGCGCCAGGGGGGTCTGCGGGTTTGCCTCCACGTACGCCAGGTGCCCGCACACCGGGCCCAGGTGTTTGAGCCCCGTGGAGGCAGAGGGCTGCTTATTGCTGGATGCAAGTGTCCTGCGGGGTCAAGGAACGGCATGGGCACTCCCCGGGCCACACAGGGCACCGGGCCCTTAGAGAGTTCCATGGGAAATCCCCCGCCCATGCCCCCGGTACCCAAGTCTGTCCTTAGCACACTGTCTGTGCGGGGCTGAAGGTACTGCTAGGCAGTGTGGCCTGTGGGAAATCGTGCGGTCCTCTGAGTGGCAGGGAGGGCTGCTGTTTCCCCGAACAGGTGCGCAGGGACCCTGTAAAACAGCTGTGACCTCTCAAGGTGGGTCATGTGACCCCTCAAGGGTGGGGCACGTGACCTCCCAAGGGTGGGTCAGGAGACCCCACAAGGGTGGGTCACGAGACCCCTCAAGGGTTGGTCACGTGACCCCAAAAGTGTAGGTCACGAGACCCCTCAAGGGTGGGTCACGAGACCCCTCAAGGGTGGGTCACGTGACCCCTCAGGGGTGGATCACGTGACCCCTCGGGAGTGGGTCACGTGACCCCTCGGGAGTGGGTCACGAGACCCCTCAGGGGTGGGTCACGTGACCCCTCGGGAGTGGGTCACGAGACCCCTCAGGGGTGTGTCACGTGACCCCTCAGGGGTGGGTCACGTGACCCCTCGGGAGTGGGTCACGAGACCCCTCAGGGGTGGGTCACGTGATACCTCTGGAGTGGGTCACGAGACACCTCAGGGGTGGGTCACGTGACACCTCCAGGGTGGCTCCCGTGACCCCTCAGGGGTGGGTGACGTGACCACTCAACAGTGGTTCAGGAGACACGTCAAGGGTGGGTCCCGTGACCCGAGGGAGGCTTGTGGTGGGGAGCCTGAGTGCGCACGCGCGGCCCGCTTATAGGCCCGAAATGAGCCAGCCGCGGCCGGAGAAAGGCCATCTCCTGGGGGCCTCCCCATGTTCCTCCACTCCTCAAGGAGGACCCCTTTACGGATGGAAGAAAAGGGGGATCTTCGCAGTGGTGGGTTCCGGCCAGAGGCGTCTGCGGGTTTGCCTGCACGTACGCCAGGTGCTCGCACAACGGGCCCAGGTGTTTGAGCCCCGTGGAGGCAGAGGGCTGCTTATTGCTGGATGATAGTGTCCTGCAGGGTTAAGGGACGGCGTGGGCAGTCCCAGGGCCACAGAGGGCACCTGGCCTTTAGAGAGTTCCCTGGAAAATTCCTCGCCCAGGCCCTTGGTCCACAAGTCTATCCTGGGTACAGTGTCTGTGCCAGGCTGGGAGTGCTTCTGGGCAGTGTTCCCCAGGGGAAATCGCGTGGTCCTCTAGGTGGCAGGGAGGGCTCCTGTGTCCACGGACAGGTGCCCAGGGACCCTGTGGAACTGCTGTGACCTCTAAAGGGTGGGTCAGGTGAGCCAAGGGAGGTGTGTGCTTGGGAGCCTGAGTGCGCATGCGCGGCCCACGTATAGGCCCGAAAAGAGCCAGCCGCGGCTCGGAGAAAAGCCATCTCCTGGGGGCCTCCCCATGTTCTTCCACTCCTCAAGCGTGACCCCTTTACGGATGGAGGAAAAGGGGGATCTTCGCAGTGGTGGGTTCGCGCCAGGGGGGTCTGCGGGTTTGCCTCCACGTACGCCAGGTGCCCGCACACCGGGCCCAGGTGTTTGAGCCCCGTGGAGGCAGAGGGCTGCTTATTGCTGGATGCAAGTGTCCTGCGGGGTCAAGGAACGGCATGGGCACTCCCCGGGCCACACAGGGCACCGGGCCCTTAGAGAGTTCCATGGGAAATCCCCCGCCCATGCCCCCGGTACCCAAGTCTGTCCTTAGCACACTGTCTGTGCGGGGCTGAAGGTACTGCTAGGCAGTGTGGCCTGTGGGAAATCGTGCGGTCCTCTGAGTGGCAGGGAGGGCTGCTGTTTCCCCGAACAGGTGCGCAGGGACCCTGTAAAACAGCTGTGACCTCTGAAGGTGGGTCATGTGACCCCTCAAGGGTGGGGCACGTGACCTCCCAAGGGTGGGTCAGGAGACCCCACAAGGGTGGGTCACGGGACCCCTCAAGGGTTGGTCACGTGACCCCAAAAGGGTAGGTCCCGAGACCCCTCAAGGGTGGGTCACGTGACCCCTCAGGGGTGGGTCACGTGACCCCTCGGGAGTGGGTCACGAGACCCCTCAGGGGTGGGTCACGTGACCCCTCGGGAGTGGGTCACGAGACCCCTCAGGGGTGGGTCACGTGACCCCTCGGGAGTGGGTCACGAGACCCCTCAGGGGTGGGTCACGTGACCCCTCGGGAGTGGGTCACGAGACCTCTCAGGGGTGGGTCACGTGATACCTCTGGATTGGGTCACGAGACCCCTCAGGGGTGGGTCACGTGACCCCTCCGGGGTGGCTCCCGTGACCCCTCAGGGGTGGGTGACGTGACCCCTCAACAGTGGTTCAGGAGACACGTCAAGGGTGGGTCCCGTGACCCGAGGGAGGCTTGTGGTGGGGAGCCTGAGTGCGCACGCGCGCCCCGCTTATAGGCCCGAAATGAGCCAGCCGCGGCTCGGAGAAAAGCCATCTCCTGGGGGCCTCCCCATGTTCCTCCACTCCTCAAGGAGGACCCCTTTACGGATGGAAGAAAAGGGGGATCTTCGCAGTGGTGGGTTCCGGCCAGAGGCGTCTGCGGGTTTGCCTGCACGTACGCCAGGTGCTCGCACAACTGGCCCAGGTGTTTGAGCCCCGTGGAGGCAGAGGGCTGCTTATTGCTGGATGATAGTGTCCTGCAGGGTTAAGGAACGGCGTGGGCACTCCCAGGGCCACAGAGGGCACCTGGCCTTTAGAGAGTTCCCTGGAAAATTCCTCGCCCAGGCCCTTGGTCCACAAGTCTATCCTGGGTACAGTGTCTGTGCGAGGCTGGGAGTGCTTCTGGGCAGTGTTCCCCAGGGGAAATCGCGTGGTCCTCTAGGTGGCAGGGAGGGCTCCTGTGGCCACGGACAGGTGCCCAGGGACCCTGTGGAACTGCTGTGACCTCTAAAGGGTGGGTCAGGTGAGCCAAGGGAGGTGTGTGCTTGGGAGCCTGAGTGCGCATGCGCGGCCCACGTATAGGCCCGAAACGAGCCAGCCGCGGCTCGGAGAAAAGCCATCTCCTGGGGGCCTCCCCATGTTCTTCCACTCCTCAAGCGTGACCCCTTTACGGATGGAGGAAAAGGGGGATCTTCGCAGTGGTGGGTTCGCGCCAGGGGGGTCTGCGGGTTTGCCTCCACGTACGCCAGGTGCCCGCACACCGGGCCCAGGTGTTTGAGCCCCGTGGAGGCAGAGGGCTGCTTATTGCTGGATGCAAGTGTCCTGCGGGGTCAAGGAACGGCATGGGCACTCCCCGGGCCACACAGGGCACCGGGCCCTTAGAGAGTTCCATGGGAAATCCCCCGCCCATGCCCCCGGTACCCAAGTCTGTCCTTAGCACACTGTCTGTGCGGGGCTGAAGGTACTGCTAGGCAGTGTGGCCTGTGGGAAATCGTGCGGTCCTCTGAGTGGCAGGGAGGGCTGCTGTTTCCCCGAACAGGTGCGCAGGGACCCTGTAAAACAGCTGTGACCTCTCAAGTTGGGTCATGTGACCCCTCAAGGGTGGGGCACGTGACCTCCCAAGGGTGGGTCAGGAGACCCCACAAGGGTGGGTCACGAGACCCCTCAAGGGTTGGTCACGTGACCCCAAAAGGGTAGGTCACGAGACCCCTCAAGGGTGGGTCACGTGACCCCTCAGGGGTGGGTCACGTGACCCCTCGGGAGTGGGTCACGTGACCCCTCGGGAGTGGGTCACGAGACCCCTCAGGGGTGGGTCACGTGACCCCTCGGGAGTGGGTCACGAGACCCCTCATGGGTGGGTCACGTGATACCTCTGGAGTGGGTCACGAGACCCCTCAGGGGTGGGTCACATGACCCCTCCGGGGTGGCTCCCGTGACGCCTCAGGGGTGGGTGACGTGACCCCTCAACAGTGGTTCAGGAGACACGTCAAGGGTGGGTCCCGTGACCCGAGGGAGGCTTGTGGTGGGGAGCCTGAGTGCGCACGCGCGGCCCGCTTATAGGCCCGAAATGAGCCAGCCGCGGCTCGGAGAAAAGCCATCTCCTGAGGGCCTCCCCATGTTCCTCCACTCCTCAAGGAGGACCCCTTTACGGATGGAAGAAAAGGGGGATCTTCGCAGTGGTGGGTTCCGGCCAGAGGCGTCTGCGGGTTTGCCTGCACGTACGCCAGGTGCTCGCACAACGGGCCCAGGTGTTTGAGCCCCGTGGAGGCAGAGGGCTGCTTATTGCTGGATGATAGTGTCCTGCAGGGTTAAGGGACGGCGTGGGCACTCCCAGGGCCACAGAGGGCACCTGGCCTTTAGAGAGTTCCCTGGAAAATTCCTCGCCCAGGCCCTTGGTCCACAAGTCTATCCTGCGTACAGTGTCTGTGCGACGCTGGGAGTGCTTCTGGGCAGTGTTCCCCAGGGGAAATCGCGTGGTCCTCTAGGTGGCAGGGAGGGCTCCTGTGTCCACGGACAGGTGCCCAGGGACCCTGTGGAACTGCTGTGACCTCTAAAGAGTGGGTCAGGTGAGCCAAGGGAGGTGTGTGCTTGGGAGCCTGAGTGCGCATGCGCGGCCCACGTATAGGCCCGAAACGAGCCAGCCGCGGCTCGGAGAAAAGCCATCTCCTGGGGGCCTCCCCATGTTCTTCCACTCCTCAAGCGTGACCCCTTTACGGATGGAGGAAAAGGGGGATCTTCGCAGTGGTGGGTTCGCGCCAGGGGGGTCTGCGGGTTTGCCTCCACGTACGCCAGGTGCCCGCACACCGGGCCCAGGTGTTTGAGCCCCGTGGAGGCAGAGGGCTGCTTATTGCTGGATGCAAGTGTCCTGCGGGGTCAAGGAACGGCATGGGCACTCCCCGGGCCACACAGGGCACCGGGCCCTTAGAGAGTTCCATGGGAAATCCCCCGCCCATGCCCCCGGTACCCAAGTCTGTCCTTAGCACACTGTCTGTGCGGGGCTGAAGGTACTGCTAGGCAGTGTGGCCTGTGGGAAATCGTGCGGTCCTCTGAGTGGCAGGGAGGGCTGCTGTTTCCCCGAACAGGTGCGCAGGGACCCTGTAAAACAGCTGTGACCTCTCAAGGTGGGTCATGTGACCCCTCAAGGGTGGGGCACGTGACCTCCCAAGGGTGGGTCAGAAGACCCGACAAGGGTGGGTCACGAGACCCCTCAAGGGTTGGTCACGTGACCCCAAAAGGGTAGGTCACGAGACCCTTCAAGGGTGGGTCACGTGACCGTTAAGGGGTGGATCACGTGACCCCTCGGGAGTGGGTCACGTGACCCCTCGGGAGTGGGTCACGAGACCCCTCAGGGGTGGGTCACGTGACCCCTCGGGAGTGGGTCACGAGACCCCTCAGGGGTGTGTCACGTGACCCCTCAGGGGTGGGTCACGTGACCCCTCGGGAGTGGGTCACGAGACCCCTCAGTGGTGGGTCACGTGATACCTCTGGAGTGGGTCACGAGACAACTCAGGGGTGGGTCACGTGACACCTCCAGGGTGGCTCCCGTGACCCCTCAGGGGTGGGTGACGTGACCCCTCAACAGTGGTTCAGGAGACACGTCAAGGGTGGGTCCCGTGACCCGAGGGAGGCTTGTGGTGGGGAGCCTGAGTGCGCACGCGCGGCCCGCTTATAGGCCCGAAATGAGCCAGCCGCGGCTCGGAGAAAGGCCATCTCCTGGGGGCCTCCCCATGTTCCTCCACTCCTCAAGGAGGACCCCTTTACGGATGGAAGAAAAGGGGGATCTTCGCAGTGGTGGGTTCCGGCCAGAGGCGTCTGCGGGTTTGCCTGCACGTACGCCAGGTGCTCGCACAACGGGCCCAGGTGTTTGAGCCCCGTGGAGGCAGAGGGCTGCTTATTGCTGGATGATAGTGTCCTGCAGGGTTAAGGGACGGCGTGGGCACTCCCAGGGCCACAGAGGGCACCTGGCCTTTAGAGAGTTCCCTGGAAAATTCCCCGCCCAGGCCCCTGGTCCACAAGTCTATCCTGCGTACAGTGTCTGTGCGAGGCTGGGAGTGCTTCTGGGCAGTGTTCCCCAGGGGAAATCGCGTGGTCCTCTAGGTGGCAGGGAGGGCTCCTGTGTCCACGGACAGGTGCCCAGGGACCCTGTGGAACTGCTGTGACCTCTAAAGGGTGGGTCAGGTGAGCCAAGGGAGGTGTGTGCTTGGGAGCCTGAGTGCGCATGCGCGGCCCACGTATAGGCCCGAAAAGAGCCAGCCGCGGCTCGGAGAAAAGCCATCTCCTGGGGGCCTCCCCATGTTCTTCCACTCCTCAAGCGTGACCCCTTTACGGATGGAGGAAAAGGGGGATCTTCGCAGTGGTGGGTTCGCGCCAGGGGGGTCTGCGGGTTTGCCTCCACGTACGCCAGGTGCCCGCACACCGGGCCCAGGTGTTTGAGCCCCGTGGAGGCAGAGGGCTGCTTATTGCTGGATGCAAGTGTCCTGCGGGGTCAAGGAACGGCATGGGCACTCCCCGGGCCACACAGGGCACCGGGCCCTTAGAGAGTTCCATGGGAAATCCCCCGCCCATGCCCCCGGTACCCAAGTCTGTCCTTAGCACACTGTCTGTGCGGGGCTGAAGGTACTGCTAGGCAGTGTGGCCTGTGGGAAATCGTGCGGTCCTCTGAGTGGCAGGGAGGGCTGCTGTTTCCCCGAACAGGTGCGCAGGGACCCTGTAAAACAGCTGTGACCTCTGAAGGTGGGTCATGTGACCCCTCAAGGGTGGGGCACGTGACCTCCCAAGGGTGGGTCAGGAGACCCCACAAGGGTGGGTCACGGGACCCCTCAAGGGTTGGTCACGTGACCCCAAAAAGGGTAGGTCACGAGACCCCTCAAGGGTGGGTCACGTGACCCCTCAGGGGTGGGTCACGTGACCCCTCGGGAGTGGGTCACGAGACCCCTCAGGGGTGGGTCACGTGACCCCTCGGGAGTGGGTCACGAGACCCCTCAGGGGTGGGTCACGTGACCCCTCGGGAGTGGGTCACGAGACCCCTCAGGGGTGGGTCACGTGACCCCTCGGGAGTGGGTCACGAGACCCCTCAGGGGTGGGTCACGTGACCCCTCGGGAGTGGGTCACGAGACCCCTCAGGGGTGGGTCACGTGACCCCTCGGGAGTGGGTCACGAGACCTCTCAGGGGTGGGTCACGTGATACCTCTGGAGTGGGTCACGAGACCCCTCAGGGGTGGGTCACGTGACCCCTCCGGGGTGGCTCCCGTGACCCCTCAGGGGTGGGTGACGTGACCCCTCAACAGTGGTTCAGGAGACACGTCAAGGGTGGGTCCCGTGACCCGAGGGAGGCTTGTGGTGGGGAGCCTGAGTGCGCACGCGCGGCCCGCTTATAGGCCCGAAATGAGCCAGCCGCGGCTCGGAGAAAGGCCATCTCCTGGGGGCCTCCCCATGTTCCTCCACTCCTCAAGGAGGACCCCTTTACGGATGGAAGAAAAGGGGGATCTTCGCAGTGGTGGGTTCGGGCCAGAGCGGTCTGCGGGTTTGCCTGCACGTACGCCAGGTGCTCGCACAACGGGCCCAGGTGTTTGAGCCCCGTGGAGGCAGAGGGCTGCTTATTGCTGGATGATAGTGTCCTGCAGGGTTAAGGGACGGCGTGGGCACTCCCAGGGCCACAGAGGGCACCTGGCCTTTAGAGAGTTCCCTGGAAAATTCCTCGCCCAGGCCCTTGGTCCACAAGTCTATCCTGGGTACAGTGTCTGTGCCAGGCTGGGAGTGCTTCTGGGCAGTGTTCCCCAGGGGAAATCGCGTGGTCCTCTAGGTGGCAGGGAGGGCTCCTGTGTCCACGGACAGGTGCCCAGGGACCCTGTGGAACTGCTGTGACCTCTAAAGGGTGGGTCAGGTGAGCCAAGGGAGGTGTGTGCTTGGGAGCCTGAGTGCGCATGCGCGGCCCACGTATAGGCCCGAAACGAGCCAGCCGCGGCTCGGAGAAAAGCCATCTCCTGGGGGCCTCCCCATGTTCTTCCACTCCTCAAGCGTGACCCCTTTACGGATGGAGGAAAAGGGGGATCTTCGCAGTGGTGGGTTCGCGCCAGGGGGGTCTGCGGGTTTGCCTCCACGTACGCCAGGTGCCCGCACACCGGGCCCAGGTGTTTGAGCCCCGTGGAGGCAGAGGGCTGCTTATTGCTGGATGCAAGTGTCCTGCGGGGTCAAGGAACGGCATGGGCACTCCCCGGGCCACACAGGGCACCGGGCCCTTAGAGAGTTCCATGGGAAATCCCCCGCCCATGCCCCCGGTACCCAAGTCTGTCCTTAGCACACTGTCTGTGCGGGGCTGAAGGTACTGCTAGGCAGTGTGGCCTGTGGGAAATCGTGCGGTCCTCTGAGTGGCAGGGAGGGCTGCTGTTTCCCCGAACAGGTGCGCAGGGACCCTGTAAAACAGCTGTGACCTCTCAAGGTGGGTCATGTGACCCCTCAAGGGTGGGGCACGTGACCTCCCAAGGGTGGGTCAGGAGACCCCACAAGGGTGGGTCACGGGACCCCTCAAGGGTTGGTCACGTGACCCCAAAAGGGTAGGTCCCGAGACCCCTCAAGGGTGGGTCACGTGACCCCTCAGGGGTGGGTCACGTGACCCCTCGGGAGTGGGTCACGAGACCCCTCAGGGGTGGGTCACGTGACCCCTCGGGAGTGGGTCACGAGACCCCTCAGGGGTGGGTCACGTGACCCCTCGGGAGTGGGTCACGAGACCCCTCAGGGGTAGGTCACGTGACCCCTCGGGAGTGGGTCACGAGACCTCTCAGGGGTGGGTCACGTGATACCTCTGGATTGGGTCACGAGACCCCTCAGGGGTGGGTCACGTGACCCCTCCGGGGTGGCTCCCGTGACCCCTCAGGGGTGGGTGACGTGACCCCTCAACAGTGGTTCAGGAGACACGTCAAGGGTGGGTCCCGTGACCCGAGGGAGGCTTGTGGTGGGGAGCCTGAGTGCGCACGCGCGCCCCGCTTATAGGCCCGAAATGAGCCAGCCGCGGCTCGGAGAAAAGCCATCTCCTGGGGGCCTCCCCATGTTCCTCCACTCCTCAAGGAGGACCCCTTTACGGATGGAAGAAAAGGGGGATCTTCGCAGTGGTGGGTTCCGGCCAGAGGCGTCTGCGGGTTTGCCTGCACGTACGCCAGGTGCTCGCACAACGGGCCCAGGTGTTTGAGCCCCGTGGAGGCAGAGGGCTGCTTATTGCTGGATGATAGTGTCCTGCAGGGTTAAGGGACGGCGTGGGCACTCCCAGGGCCACAGAGGGCACCTGGCCTTTAGAGAGTTCCCTGGAAAATTCCTCGCCCAGGCCCTTGGTCCACAAGTCTATCCTGGGTACAGTGTCTGTGCGAGGCTGGGAGTGCTTCTGGGCAGTGTTCCCCAGGGGAAATCGCGTGGTCCTCTAGGTGGCAGGGAGGGCTCCTGTGTCCACGGACAGGTGCCCAGGGACCCTGTGGAACTGCTGTGACCTCTAAAGGGTGGGTCAGGTGAGCCAAGGGAGGTGTGTGCTTGGGAGCCTGAGTGCGCATGCGCGGCCCACGTATAGGCCCGAAACGAGCCAGCCGCGGCTCGGAGAAAAGCCATCTCCTGGGGGCCTCCCCATGTTCTTCCACTCCTCAAGCGTGACCCCTTTACGGATGGAGGAAAAGGGGGATCTTCGCAGTGGTGGGTTCGCGCCAGGGGGGTCTGCGGGTTTGCCTCCACGTACGCCAGGTGCCCGCACACCGGGCCCAGGTGTTTGAGCCCCGTGGAGGCAGAGGGCTGCTTATTGCTGGATGCAAGTGTCCTGCGGGGTCAAGGAACGGCATGGGCACTCCCCGGGCCACACAGGGCACCGGGCCCTTAGAGAGTTCCATGGGAAATCCCCCGCCCATGCCCCCGGTACCCAAGTCTGTCCTTAGCACACTGTCTGTGCGGGGCTGAAGGTACTGCTAGGCAGTGTGGCCTGTGGGAAATCGTGCGGTCCTCTGAGTGGCAGGGAGGGCTGCTGTTTCCCCGAACAGGTGCGCAGGGACCCTGTAAAACAGCTGTGACCTCTCAAGGTGGGTCATGTGACCCCTCAAGGGTGGGGCACGTGACCTCCCAAGGGTGGGTCAGGAGACCCCACAAGGGTGGGTCACGAGACCCCTCAAGGGTTGGTCACGTGACCCCAAAAGGGTAGGTCACGAGACCCCTCAAGGGTGGGTCACGTGACCCCTCAGGGGTGGGTCACGTGACCCCTCGGGGGTGGGTCACGTGACCCCTCGGGAGTGGGTCACGAGACCCCTCAGGGGTGGGTCACGTGACCCCTCGGGAGTGGGTCACGAGACCCCTCATGGGTGGGTCACGTGATACCTCTGGAGTGGGTCACGAGACCCCTCAGGGGTGGGTCACGTGACCCCTCCGGGGTGACTCCCGTGACGCCTCAGGGGTGGGTGACGTGACCCCTCAACAGTGGTTCAGGAGACACGTCAAGGGTGGGTCCCGTGACCCGAGGGAGGCTTGTGGTGGGGAGCCTGAGTGCGCACGCGCGGCCCGCTTATAGGCCCGAAATGAGCCAGCCGCGGCTCGGAGAAAAGCCATCTCCTGAGGGCCTCCCCATGTTCCTCCACTCCTCAAGGAGGACCCCTTTACGGATGGAAGAAAAGGGGGATCTTCGCAGTGGTGGGTTCCGGCCAGAGGCGTCTGCGGGTTTGCCTGCACGTACGCCAGGTGCTCGCACAACGGGCCCAGGTGTTTGAGCCCCGTGGAGGCAGAGGGCTGCTTATTGCTGGATGATAGTGTCCTGCAGGGTTAAGGGACGGCGTGGGCACTCCCAGGGCCACAGAGGGCACCTGGCCTTTAGAGAGTTCCCTGGAAAATTCCTCGCCCAGGCCCTTGGTCCACAAGTCTATCCTGGGTACAGTGTCTGTGCGAGGCTGGGAGTGCTTCTGGGCAGTGTTCCCCAGGGGAAATCGCGTGGTCCTCTAGGTGGCAGGGAGGGCTCCTGTGTCCACGGACAGGTGCCCAGGGACCCTGTGGAACTGCTGTGACCTCTAAAGGGTGGGTCAGGTGAGCCAAGGGAGGTGTGTGCTTGGGAGCCTGAGTGCGCATGCGCGGCCCACGTATAGGCCCGAAACGAGCCAGCCGCGGCTCGGAGAAAAGCCATCTCCTGGGGGCCTCCCCATGTTCTTCCACTCCTCAAGCGTGACCCCTTTACGGATGGAGGAAAAGGGGGATCTTCGCAGTGGTGGGTTCGCGCCAGGGGGGTCTGCGGGTTTGCCTCCACGTACGCCAGGTGCCCGCACACCGGGCCCAGGTGTTTGAGCCCCGTGGAGGCAGAGGGCTGCTTATTGCTGGATGCAAGTGTCCTGCGGGGTCAAGGAACGGCATGGGCACTCCCCGGGCCACACAGGGCACCGGGCCCTTAGAGAGTTCCATGGGAAATCCCCCGCCCATGCCCCCGGTACCCAAGTCTGTCCTTAGCACACTGTCTGTGCGGGGCTGAAGGTACTGCTAGGCAGTGTGGCCTGTGGGAAATCGTGCGGTCCTCTGAGTGGCAGGGAGGGCTGCTGTTTCCCCGAACAGGTGCGCAGGGACCCTGTAAAACAGCTGTGACCTCTCAAGGTGGGTCATGTGACCCCTCAAGGGTGGGGCACGTGACCTCCCAAGGGTGGGTCAGGAGACCCCACAAGGGTGGGTCACGAGACCCCTCAAGGGTTGGTCACGTGACCCCAAAAGGGTAGGTCACGAGACCCCTCAAGGGTGGGTCACGTGACCCCTAAGGGGTGGGTCACGTGACCCCTCGGGGGTGGGTCACGTGACCCCTCGGGAGTGGGTCACGAGACCCCTCAGGGGTGGGTCACGTGACCCCTCGGGAGTGGGTCACGAGACCCCTCATGGGTGGGTCACGTGATACCTCTGGAGTGGGTCACGAGACCCCTCAGGGGTGGGTCACGTGACCCCTCCGGGGTGACTCCCGTGACGCCTCAGGGGTGGGTGACGTGACCCCTCAACAGTGGTTCAGGAGACACGTCAAGGGTGGGTCCCGTGACCCGAGGGAGGCTTGTGGTGGGGAGCCTGAGTGCGCACGCGCGGCCCGCTTATAGGCCCGAAATGAGCCAGCCGCGGCTCGGAGAAAAGCCATCTCCTGAGGGCCTCCCCATGTTCCTCCACTCCTCAAGGAGGACCCCTTTACGGATGGAAGAAAAGGGGGATCTTCGCAGTGGTGGGTTCCGGCCAGAGGCGTCTGCGGGTTTGCCTGCACGTACGCCAGGTGCTCGCACAACGGGCCCAGGTGTTTGAGCCCCGTGGAGGCAGAGGGCTGCTTATTGCTGGATGATAGTGTCCTGCAGGGTTAAGGGACGGCGTGGGCACTCCCAGGGCCACAGAGGGCACCTGGCCTTTAGAGAGTTCCCTGGAAAATTCCTCGCCCAGGCCCTTGGTCCACAAGTCTATCCTGGGTACAGTGTCTGTGCGAGGCTGGGAGTGCTTCTGGGCAGTGTTCCCCAGGGGAAATCGCGTGGTCCTCTAGGTGGCAGGGAGGGCTCCTGTGTCCACGGACAGGTGCCCAGGGACCCTGTGGAACTGCTGTGACCTCTAAAGGGTGGGTCAGGTGAGCCAAGGGAGGTGTGTGCTTGGGAGCCTGAGTGCGCATGCGCGGCCCACGTATAGGCCCGAAACGAGCCAGCCGCGGCTCGGAGAAAAGCCATCTCCTGGGGGCCTCCCCATGTTCTTCCACTCCTCAAGCGTGACCCCTTTACGGATGGAGGAAAAGGGGGATCTTCGCAGTGGTGGGTTCGCGCCAGGGGGGTCTGCGGGTTTGCCTCCACGTACGCCAGGTGCCCGCACACCGGGCCCAGGTGTTTGAGCCCCGTGGAGGCAGAGGGCTGCTTATTGCTGGATGCAAGTGTCCTGCGGGGTCAAGGAACGGCATGGGCACTCCCCGGGCCACACAGGGCACCGGGCCCTTAGAGAGTTCCATGGGAAATCCCCCGCCCATGCCCCCGGTACCCAAGTCTGTCCTTAGCACACTGTCTGTGCGGGGCTGAAGGTACTGCTAGGCAGTGTGGCCTGTGGGAAATCGTGCGGTCCTCTGAGTGGCAGGGAGGGCTGCTGTTTCCCCGAACAGGTGCGCAGGGACCCTGTAAAACAGCTGTGACCTCTCAAGGTGGGTCATGTGACCCCTCAAGGGTGGGGCACGTGACCTCCCAAGGGTGGGTCAGGAGACCCCACAAGGGTGGGTCACGAGACCCCTCAAGGGTTGGTCACGTGACCCCAAAAGGGTAGGTCACGAGACCCCTCAAGGGTGGGTCACGTGACCCCTAAGGGGTGGGTCACGTGACCCCTCGGGGGTGGGTCACGTGACCCCTCGGGAGTGGGTCACGAGACCCCTCAGGGGTGGGTCACGTGACCCCTCGGGAGTGGGTCACGAGACCCCTCATGGGTGGGTCACGTGATACCTCTGGAGTGGGTCACGAGACCCCTCAGGGGTGGGTCACGTGACCCCTCCGGGGTGACTCCCGTGACGCCTCAGGGGTGGGTGACGTGACCCCTCAACAGTGGTTCAGGAGACACGTCAAGGGTGGGTCCCGTGACCCGAGGGAGGCTTGTGGTGGGGAGCCTGAGTGCGCACGCGCGGCCCGCTTATAGGCCCTAAATGAGCCAGCCGCGGCTCGGAGAAAAGCCATCTCCTGAGGGCCTCCCCATGTTCCTCCACTCCTCAAGGAGGACCCCTTTACGGATGGAAGAAAAGGGGGATCTTCGCAGTGGTGGGTTCCGGCCAGAGGCGTCTGCGGGTTTGCCTGCACGTACGCCAGGTGCTCGCACAACGGGCCCAGGTGTTTGAGCCCCGTGGAGGCAGAGGGCTGCTTATTGCTGGATGATAGTGTCCTGCAGGGTTAAGGGACGGCGTGGGCACTCCCAGGGCCACAGAGGGCACCTGGCCTTTAGAGAGTTCCCTGGAAAATTCCTCGCCCAGGCCCTTGGTCCACAAGTCTATCCTGCGTACAGTGTCTGTGCGACGCTGGGAGTGCTTCTGGGCAGTGTTCCCCAGGGGAAATCGCGTGGTCCTCTAGGTGGCAGGGAGGGCTCCTGTGGCCACGGACAGGTGCCCAGGGACCCTGTGGAACTGCTGTGACCTCTAAAGAGTGGGTCAGGTGAGCCAAGGGAGGTGTGTGCTTGGGAGCCTGAGTGCGCATGCGCGGCCCACGTATAGGCCCGAAACGAGCCAGCCGCGGCTCGGAGAAAAGCCATCTCCTGGGGGCCTCCCCATGTTCTTCCACTCCTCAAGCGTGACCCCTTTACGGATGGAGGAAAAGGGGGATCTTCGCAGTGGTGGGTTCGCGCCAGGGGGGTCTGCGGGTTTGCCTCC
This sequence comes from Desmodus rotundus, assembly GCF_022682495.2. NCBI lineage: Eukaryota > Metazoa > Chordata > Mammalia > Chiroptera > Phyllostomidae > Desmodus > Desmodus rotundus. Next base: position 183,113 of record NW_026527169.1, on the reverse strand, counting down.
ACGTACGCCAGGTGCCCGCACACCGGGCCCAGGTGTTTGAGCCCCGTGGAGGCAGAGGGCTGCTTATTGCTGGATGCAAGTGTCCTGCGGGGTCAAGGAACGGCATGGGCACTCCCCGGGCCACACAGGGCACCGGGCCCTTAGAGAGTTCCATGGGAAATCCCCCGCCCATGCCCCCGGTACCCAAGTCTGTCCTTAGCACACTGTCTGTGCGGGGCTGAAGGTACTGCTAGGCAGTGTGGCCTGTGGGAAATCGTGCGGTCCTCTGAGTGGCAGGGAGGGCTGCTGTTTCCGCGAACAGGTGCGCAGGGACCCTGTAAAACAGCTGTGACCTCTCAAGGTGGGTCATGTGACCCCTCAAGGGTGGGGCACGTGACCTCCCAAGGGTGGGTCAGAAGACCCGACAAGGGTGGGTCACGGGACCCCTCAAGGGTGGGTCACGAGACCCCTCAAGGGTTGGTCACGTGACCCCAAAAGGGTAGGTCACGAGACCCCTCAAGGGTGGGTCACGTGACCGTTAAGGGGTGGATCACGTGACCCCTCGGGAGTGGGTCACGTGACCCCTCGGGAGTGGGTCACGAGACCCCTCAGGGGTGGGTCACGTGACCCCTCGGGAGTGGGTCACGAGACCCCTCAGGGGTGTGTCACGTGACCCCTCAGGGGTGGGTCACGTGACCCCTCGGGAGTGGGTCACGAGACCCCTCAGGGGTGGGTCACGTGATACCTCTGGAGTGGGTCACGAGACACCTCAGGGGTGGGTCACGTGACACCTCCAGGGTGGCTCCCGTGACCCCTCAGGGGTGGGTGACGTGACCCCTCAACAGTGGTTCAGGAGACACGTCAAGGGTGGGTCCCGTGACCCGAGGGAGGCTTGTGGTGGGGAGCCTGAGTGCGCACGCGCGGCTCGCTTATAGGCCCGAAATGAGCCAGCCGCGGCTCGGAGAAAGGCCATCTCCTGGGGGCCTCCCCATGTTCCTCCACTCCTCAAGGAGGACCCCTTTACGGATGGAAGAAAAGGGGGATCTTCGCAGTGGTGGGTTCCGGCCAGAGGCGTCTGCGGGTTTGCCTGCACGTACGCCAGGTGCTCGCACAACGGGCCCAGGTGTTTGAGCCCCGTGGAGGCAGAGGGCTGCTTATTGCTGGATGATAGTGTCCTGCAGGGTTAAGGGACGGCGTGGGCACTCCCAGGGCCACAGAGGGCACCTGGCCTTTAGAGAGTTCCCTGGAAAATTCCCCGCCCAGGCCCCTGGTCCACAAGTCTATCCTGCGTACAGTGTCTGTGCGAGGCTGGGAGTGCTTCTGGGCAGTGTTCCCCAGGGGAAATCGCGTGGTCCTCTAGGTGGCAGGGAGGGCTCCTGTGTCCACGGACAGGTGCCCAGGGACCCTGTGGAACTGCTGTGACCTCTAAAGGGTGGGTCAGGTGAGCCAAGGGAGGTGTGTGCTTGGGAGCCTGAGTGCGCATGCGCGGCCCACGTATAGGCCCGAAAAGAGCCAGCCGCGGCTCGGAGAAAAGCCATCTCCTGGGGGCCTCCCCATGTTCTTCCACTCCTCAAGCGTGACCCCTTTACGGATGGAGGAAAAGGGGGATCTTCGCAGTGGTGGGTTCGCGCCAGGGGGATCTGCGGGTTTGCCTCCACGTACGCCAGGTGCCCGCACACCGGGCCCAGGTGTTTGAGCCCCGTGGAGGCAGAGGGCTGCTTATTGCTGGATGCAAGTGTCCTGCGGGGTCAAGGAACGGCATGGGCACTCCCCGGGCCACACAGGGCACCGGGCCCTTAGAGAGTTCCATGGGAAATCCCCCGCCCATGCCCCCGGTTCCCAAGTCTGTCCTTAGCACACTGTCTGTGCGGGGCTGAAGGTACTGCTAGGCAGTGTGGCCTGTGGGAAATCGTGCGGTCCTCTGAGTGGCAGGGAGGGCTGCTGTTTCCCCGAACAGGTGCGCAGGGACCCTGTAAAACAGCTGTGACCTCTGAAGGTGGGTCATGTGACCCCTCAAGGGTGGGGCACGTGACCTCCCAAGGGTGGGTCAGGAGACCCCACAAGGGTGGGTCACGAGACCCCTCAAGGGTTGGTCACGTGACCCCAAAAAGGGTAGGTCACGAGACCCCTCAAGGGTGGGTCACGTGACCCCTCAGGGGTGGGTCACGTGACCCCTCGGGAGTGGGTCACGAGACCCCTCAGGGGTGGGTCACGTGACCCCTCGGGAGTGGGTCACGAGACCCCTCAGGGGTGGGTCACGTGACCCCTCGGGAGTGGGTCACGAGACCCCTCAGGGGTGGGTCACGTGACCCCTCGGGAGTGGGTCACGAGACCCCTCAGGGGTGGGTCACGTGACCCCTCGGGAGTGGGTCACGAGACCTCTCAGGGGTGGGTCACGTGATACCTCTGGAGTGGGTCACGAGACCCCTCAGGGGTGGGTCACGTGACCCCTCCGGGGTGGCTCCCGTGACCCCTCAGGGGTGGGTGACGTGACCCCTCAACAGTGGTTCAGGAGACACGTCAAGGGTGGGTCCCGTGACCCGAGGGAGGCTTGTGGTGGGGAGCCTGAGTGCGCACGCGCGCCCCGCTTATAGGCCCGAAATGAGCCAGCCGCGGCTCGGAGAAAAGCCATCTCCTGGGGGCCTCCCCATGTTCCTCCACTCCTCAAGGAGGACCCCTTTACGGATGGAAGAAAAGGGGGATCTTCGCAGTGGTGGGTTCCGGCCAGAGGCGTCTGCGGGTTTGCCTGCACGTACGCCAGGTGCTCGCACAACGGGCCCAGGTGTTTGAGCCCCGTGGAGGCAGAGGGCTGCTTATTGCTGGATGATAGTGTCCTGCAGGGTTAAGGGACGGCGTGGGCACTCCCAGGGCCACAGAGGGCACCTGGCCTTTAGAGAGTTCCCTGGAAAATTCCTCGCCCAGGCCCTTGGTCCACAAGTCTATCCTGGGTACAGTGTCTGTGCCAGGCTGGGAGTGCTTCTGGGCAGTGTTCCCCAGGGGAGATCGCGTGGTCCTCTAGGTGGCAGGGAGGGCTCCTGTGTCCACGGACAGGTGCCCAGGGACCCTGTGGAACTGCTGTGACCTCTAAAGGGTGGGTCAGGTGAGCCAAGGGAGGTGTGTGCTTGGGAGCCTGAGTGCGCATGCGCGGCCCACGTATAGGCCCGAAACGAGCCAGCCGCGGCTCGGAGAAAAGCCATCTCCTGGGGGCCTCCCCATGTTCTTCCACTCCTCAAGCGTGACCCCTTTACGGATGGAGGAAAAGGGGGATCTTCGCAGTGGTGGGTTCGCGCCAGGGGGGTCTGCGGGTTTGCCTCCACGTACGCCAGGTGCCCGCACACCGGGCCCAGGTGTTTGAGCCCCGTGGAGGCAGAGGGCTGCTTATTGCTGGATGCAAGTGTCCTGCGGGGTCAAGGAACGGCATGGGCACTCCCCGGGCCACACAGGGCACCGGGCCCTTAGAGAGTTCCATGGGAAATCCCCCGCCCATGCCCCCGGTACCCAAGTCTGTCCTTAGCACACTGTCTGTGCGGGGCTGAAGGTACTGCTAGGCAGTGTGGCCTGTGGGAAATCGTGCGGTCCTCTGAGTGGCAGGGAGGGCTGCTGTTTCCCCGAACAGGTGCGCAGGGACCCTGTAAAACAGCTGTGACCTCTCAAGGTGGGTCATGTGACCCCTCAAGGGTGGGGCACGTGACCTCCCAAGGGTGGGTCAGGAGACCCCACAAGGGTGGGTCACGAGACCCCTCAAGGGTTGGTCACGTGACCCCAAAAGGGTAGGTCACGAGACCCCTCAAGGGTGGGTCACGTGACCCCTCAGGGGTGGGTCACGTGACCCCTCGGGAGTGGGTCACGTGACCCCTCGGGAGTGGGTCACGAGACCCCTCAGGGGTGGGTCACGTGACCCCTCGGGAGTGGGTCACGAGACCCCTCATGGGTGGGTCACGTGATACCTCTGGAGTGGGTCACGAGACCCCTCAGGGGTGGGTCACGTGACCCCTCCGGGGTGACTCCCGTGACGCCTCAGGGGTGGGTGACGTGACCCCTCAACAGTGGTTCAGGAGACACGTCAAGGGTGGGTCCCGTGACCCGAGGGAGGCTTGTGGTGGGGAGCCTGAGTGCGCACGCGCGGCCCGCTTATAGGCCCGAAATGAGCCAGCCGCGGCTCGGAGAAAAGCCATCTCCTGAGGGCCTCCCCATGTTCCTCCACTCCTCAAGGAGGACCCCTTTACGGATGGAAGAAAAGGGGGATCTTCGCAGTGGTGGGTTCCGGCCAGAGGCGTCTGCGGGTTTGCCTGCACGTACGCCAGGTGCTCGCACAACGGGCCCAGGTGTTTGAGCCCCGTGGAGGCAGAGGGCTGCTTATTGCTGGATGATAGTGTCCTGCAGGGTTAAGGGACGGCGTGGGCACTCCCAGGGCCACAGAGGGCACCTGGCCTTTAGAGAGTTCCCTGGAAAATTCCTCGCCCAGGCCCTTGGTCCACAAGTCTATCCTGGGTACAGTGTCTGTGCGAGGCTGGGAGTGCTTCTGGGCAGTGTTCCCCAGGGGAAATCGCGTGGTCCTCTAGGTGGCAGGGAGGGCTCCTGTGTCCACGGACAGGTGCCCAGGGACCCTGTGGAACTGCTGTGACCTCTAAAGGGTGGGTCAGGTGAGCCAAGGGAGGTGTGTGCTTGGGAGCCTGAGTGCGCATGCGCGGCCCACGTATAGGCCCGAAACGAGCCAGCCGCGGCTCGGAGAAAAGCCATCTCCTGGGGGCCTCCCCATGTTCTTCCACTCCTCAAGCGTGACCCCTTTACGGATGGAGGAAAAGGGGGATCTTCGCAGTGGTGGGTTCGCGCCAGGGGGGTCTGCGGGTTTGCCTCCACGTACGCCAGGTGCCCGCACACCGGGCCCAGGTGTTTGAGCCCCGTGGAGGCAGAGGGCTGCTTATTGCTGGATGCAAGTGTCCTGCGGGGTCAAGGAACGGCATGGGCACTCCCCGGGCCACACAGGGCACCGGGCCCTTAGAGAGTTCCATGGGAAATCCCCCGCCCATGCCCCCGGTACCCAAGTCTGTCCTTAGCACACTGTCTGTGCGGGGCTGAAGGTACTGCTAGGCAGTGTGGCCTGTGGGAAATCGTGCGGTCCTCTGAGTGGCAGGGAGGGCTGCTGTTTCCCCGAACAGGTGCGCAGGGACCCTGTAAAACAGCTGTGACCTCTCAAGGTGGGTCATGTGACCCCTCAAGGGTGGGGCACGTGACCTCCCAAGGGTGGGTCAGGAGACCCCACAAGGGTGGGTCACGAGACCCCTCAAGGGTTGGTCACGTGACCCCAAAAGGGTAGGTCACGAGACCCCTCAAGGGTGGGTCACGTGACCCCTAAGGGGTGGGTCACGTGACCCCTCGGGGGTGGGTCACGTGACCCCTCGGGAGTGGGTCACGAGACCCCTCAGGGGTGGGTCACGTGACCCCTCGGGAGTGGGTCACGAGACCCCTCATGGGTGGGTCACGTGATACCTCTGGAGTGGGTCACGAGACCCCTCAGGGGTGGGTCACGTGACCCCTCCGGGGTGACTCCCGTGACGCCTCAGGGGTGGGTGACGTGACCCCTCAACAGTGGTTCAGGAGACACGTCAAGGGTGGGTCCCGTGACCCGAGGGAGGCTTGTGGTGGGGAGCCTGAGTGCGCACGCGCGGCCCGCTTATAGGCCCGAAATGAGCCAGCCGCGGCTCGGAGAAAAGCCATCTCCTGAGGGCCTCCCCATGTTCCTCCACTCCTCAAGGAGGACCCCTTTACGGATGGAAGAAAAGGGGGATCTTCGCAGTGGTGGGTTCCGGCCAGAGGCGTCTGCGGGTTTGCCTGCACGTACGCCAGGTGCTCGCACAACGGGCCCAGGTGTTTGAGCCCCGTGGAGGCAGAGGGCTGCTTATTGCTGGATGATAGTGTCCTGCAGGGTTAAGGGACGGCGTGGGCACTCCCAGGGCCACAGAGGGCACCTGGCCTTTAGAGAGTTCCCTGGAAAATTCCTCGCCCAGGCCCTTGGTCCACAAGTCTATCCTGGGTACAGTGTCTGTGCGAGGCTGGGAGTGCTTCTGGGCAGTGTTCCCCAGGGGAAATCGCGTGGTCCTCTAGGTGGCAGGGAGGGCTCCTGTGTCCACGGACAGGTGCCCAGGGACCCTGTGGAACTGCTGTGACCTCTAAAGGGTGGGTCAGGTGAGCCAAGGGAGGTGTGTGCTTGGGAGCCTGAGTGCGCATGCGCGGCCCACGTATAGGCCCGAAACGAGCCAGCCGCGGCTCGGAGAAAAGCCATCTCCTGGGGGCCTCCCCATGTTCTTCCACTCCTCAAGCGTGACCCCTTTACGGATGGAGGAAAAGGGGGATCTTCGCAGTGGTGGGTTCGCGCCAGGGGGGTCTGCGGGTTTGCCTCCACGTACGCCAGGTGCCCGCACACCGGGCCCAGGTGTTTGAGCCCCGTGGAGGCAGAGGGCTGCTTATTGCTGGATGCAAGTGTCCTGCGGGGTCAAGGAACGGCATGGGCACTCCCCGGGCCACACAGGGCACCGGGCCCTTAGAGAGTTCCATGGGAAATCCCCCGCCCATGCCCCCGGTACCCAAGTCTGTCCTTAGCACACTGTCTGTGCGGGGCTGAAGGTACTGCTAGGCAGTGTGGCCTGTGGGAAATCGTGCGGTCCTCTGAGTGGCAGGGAGGGCTGCTGTTTCCCCGAACAGGTGCGCAGGGACCCTGTAAAACAGCTGTGACCTCTCAAGGTGGGTCATGTGACCCCTCAAGGGTGGGGCACGTGACCTCCCAAGGGTGGGTCAGGAGACCCCACAAGGGTGGGTCACGAGACCCCTCAAGGGTTGGTCACGTGACCCCAAAAGGGTAGGTCACGAGACCCCTCAAGGGTGGGTCACGTGACCCCTAAGGGGTGGGTCACGTGACCCCTCGGGGGTGGGTCACGTGACCCCTCGGGAGTGGGTCACGAGACCCCTCAGGGGTGGGTCACGTGACCCCTCGGGAGTGGGTCACGAGACCCCTCATGGGTGGGTCACGTGATACCTCTGGAGTGGGTCACGAGACCCCTCAGGGGTGGGTCACGTGACCCCTCCGGGGTGACTCCCGTGACGCCTCAGGGGTGGGTGACGTGACCCCTCAACAGTGGTTCAGGAGACACGTCAAGGGTGGGTCCCGTGACCCGAGGGAGGCTTGTGGTGGGGAGCCTGAGTGCGCACGCGCGGCCCGCTTATAGGCCCTAAATGAGCCAGCCGCGGCTCGGAGAAAAGCCATCTCCTGAGGGCCTCCCCATGTTCCTCCACTCCTCAAGGAGGACCCCTTTACGGATGGAAGAAAAGGGGGATCTTCGCAGTGGTGGGTTCCGGCCAGAGGCGTCTGCGGGTTTGCCTGCACGTACGCCAGGTGCTCGCACAACGGGCCCAGGTGTTTGAGCCCCGTGGAGGCAGAGGGCTGCTTATTGCTGGATGATAGTGTCCTGCAGGGTTAAGGGACGGCGTGGGCACTCCCAGGGCCACAGAGGGCACCTGGCCTTTAGAGAGTTCCCTGGAAAATTCCTCGCCCAGGCCCTTGGTCCACAAGTCTATCCTGCGTACAGTGTCTGTGCGACGCTGGGAGTGCTTCTGGGCAGTGTTCCCCAGGGGAAATCGCGTGGTCCTCTAGGTGGCAGGGAGGGCTCCTGTGGCCACGGACAGGTGCCCAGGGACCCTGTGGAACTGCTGTGACCTCTAAAGAGTGGGTCAGGTGAGCCAAGGGAGGTGTGTGCTTGGGAGCCTGAGTGCGCATGCGCGGCCCACGTATAGGCCCGAAACGAGCCAGCCGCGGCTCGGAGAAAAGCCATCTCCTGGGGGCCTCCCCATGTTCTTCCACTCCTCAAGCGTGACCCCTTTACGGATGGAGGAAAAGGGGGATCTTCGCAGTGGTGGGTTCGCGCCAGGGGGGTCTGCGGGTTTGCCTCCACGTACGCCAGGTGCCCGCACACCGGGCCCAGGTGTTTGAGCCCCGTGGAGGCAGAGGGCTGCTTATTGCTGGATGCAAGTGTCCTGCGGGGTCAAGGAACGGCATGGGCACTCCCCGGGCCACACAGGGCACCGGGCCCTTAGAGAGTTCCATGGGAAATCCCCCGCCCATGCCCCCGGTACCCAAGTCTGTCCTTAGCACACTGTCTGTGCGGGGCTGAAGGTACTGCTAGGCAGTGTGGCCTGTGGGAAATCGTGCGGTCCTCTGAGTGGCAGGGAGGGCTGCTGTTTCCCCGAACAGGTGCGCAGGGACCCTGTAAAACAGCTGTGACCTCTCAAGGTGGGTCATGTGACCCCTCAAGGGTGGGGCACGTGACCTCCCAAGGGTGGGTCAGAAGACCCGACAAGGGTGGGTCACGGGACCCCTCAAGGGTGGGTCACGAGCCCCCTCAAGGGTTGGTCACGTGACCCCAAAAGGGTAGGTCACGAGACCCCTCAAGGGTGGGTCACGTGACCGTTAAGGGGTGGATCACGTGACCCCTCGGGAGTGGGTCACGTGACCCCTCGGGAGTGGGTCACGAGACCCCTCAGGGGTGGGTCACGTGACCCCTCGGGAGTGGGTCACGAGACCCCTCAGGGGTGTGTCACGTGACCCCTCAGGGGTGGGTCACGTGACCCCTCGGGAGTGGGTCACGAGACCCCTCAGGGGTGGGTCACGTGATACCTCTGGAGTGGGTCACGAGACACCTCAGGGGTGGGTCACGTGACACCTCCAGGGTGGCTCCCGTGACCCCTCAGGGGTGGGTGACGTGACCCCTCAACAGTGGTTCAGGAGACACGTCAAGGGTGGGTCCCGTGACCCGAGGGAGGCTTGTGGTGGGGAGCCTGAGTGCGCACGCGCGGCTCGCTTATAGGCCCGAAATGAGCCAGCCGCGGCTCGGAGAAAGGCCATCTCCTGGGGGCCTCCCCATGTTCCTCCACTCCTCAAGGAGGACCCCTTTACGGATGGAAGAAAAGGGGGATCTTCGCAGTGGTGGGTTCCGGCCAGAGGCGTCTGCGGGTTTGCCTGCACGTACGCCAGGTGCTCGCACAACGGGCCCAGGTGTTTGAGCCCCGTGGAGGCAGAGGGCTGCTTATTGCTGGATGATAGTGTCCTGCAGGGTTAAGGGACGGCGTGGGCACTCCCAGGGCCACAGAGGGCACCTGGCCTTTAGAGAGTTCCCTGGAAAATTCCCCGCCCAGGCCCCTGGTCCACAAGTCTATCCTGCGTACAGTGTCTGTGCGAGGCTGGGAGTGCTTCTGGGCAGTGTTCCCCAGGGGAAATCGCGTGGTCCTCTAGGTGGCAGGGAGGGCTCCTGTGTCCACGGACAGGTGCCCAGGGACCCTGTGGAACTGCTGTGACCTCTAAAGGGTGGGTCAGGTGAGCCAAGGGAGGTGTGTGCTTGGGAGCCTGAGTGCGCATGCGCGGCCCACGTATAGGCCCGAAAAGAGCCAGCCGCGGCTCGGAGAAAAGCCATCTCCTGGGGGCCTCCCCATGTTCTTCCACTCCTCAAGCGTGACCCCTTTACGGATGGAGGAAAAGGGGGATCTTCGCAGTGGTGGGTTCGCGCCAGGGGGATCTGCGGGTTTGCCTCCACGTACGCCAGGTGCCCGCACACCGGGCCCAGGTGTTTGAGCCCCGTGGAGGCAGAGGGCTGCTTATTGCTGGATGCAAGTGTCCTGCGGGGTCAAGGAACGGCATGGGCACTCCCCGGGCCACACAGGGCACCGGGCCCTTAGAGAGTTCCATGGGAAATCCCCCGCCCATGCCCCCGGTTCCCAAGTCTGTCCTTAGCACACTGTCTGTGCGGGGCTGAAGGTACTGCTAGGCAGTGTGGCCTGTGGGAAATCGTGCGGTCCTCTGAGTGGCAGGGAGGGCTGCTGTTTCCCCGAACAGGTGCGCAGGGACCCTGTAAAACAGCTGTGACCTCTGAAGGTGGGTCATGTGACCCCTCAAGGGTGGGGCACGTGACCTCCCAAGGGTGGGTCAGGAGACCCCACAAGGGTGGGTCACGAGACCCCTCAAGGGTTGGTCACGTGACCCCAAAAAGGGTAGGTCACGAGACCCCTCAAGGGTGGGTCACGTGACCCCTCAGGGGTGGGTCACGTGACCCCTCGGGAGTGGGTCACGAGACCCCTCAGGGGTGGGTCACGTGACCCCTCGGGAGTGGGTCACGAGACCCCTCAGGGGTGGGTCACGTGACCCCTCGGGAGTGGGTCACGAGACCCCTCAGGGGTGGGTCACGTGACCCCTCGGGAGTGGGTCACGAGACCCCTCAGGGGTGGGTCACGTGACCCCTCGGGAGTGGGTCACGAGACCTCTCAGGGGTGGGTCACGTGATACCTCTGGAGTGGGTCACGAGACCCCTCAGGGGTGGGTCACGTGACCCCTCCGGGGTGGCTCCCGTGACCCCTCAGGGGTGGGTGACGTGACCCCTCAACAGTGGTTCAGGAGACACGTCAAGGGTGGGTCCCGTGACCCGAGGGAGGCTTGTGGTGGGGAGCCTGAGTGCGCACGCGCGCCCCGCTTATAGGCCCGAAATGAGCCAGCCGCGGCTCGGAGAAAAGCCATCTCCTGGGGGCCTCCCCATGTTCCTCCACTCCTCAAGGAGGACCCCTTTACGGATGGAAGAAAAGGGGGATCTTCGCAGTGGTGGGTTCCGGCCAGAGGCGTCTGCGGGTTTGCCTGCACGTACGCCAGGTGCTCGCACAACGGGCCCAGGTGTTTGAGCCCCGTGGAGGCAGAGGGCTGCTTATTGCTGGATGATAGTGTCCTGCAGGGTTAAGGGACGGCGTGGGCACTCCCAGGGCCACAGAGGGCACCTGGCCTTTAGAGAGTTCCCTGGAAAATTCCTCGCCCAGGCCCTTGGTCCACAAGTCTATCCTGGGTACAGTGTCTGTGCCAGGCTGGGAGTGCTTCTGGGCAGTGTTCCCCAGGGGAGATCGCGTGGTCCTCTAGGTGGCAGGGAGGGCTCCTGTGTCCACGGACAGGTGCCCAGGGACCCTGTGGAACTGCTGTGACCTCTAAAGGGTGGGTCAGGTGAGCCAAGGGAGGTGTGTGCTTGGGAGCCTGAGTGCGCATGCGCGGCCCACGTATAGGCCCGAAACGAGCCAGCCGCGGCTCGGAGAAAAGCCATCTCCTGGGGGCCTCCCCATGTTCTTCCACTCCTCAAGCGTGACCCCTTTACGGATGGAGGAAAAGGGGGATCTTCGCAGTGGTGGGTTCGCGCCAGGGGGGTCTGCGGGTTTGCCTCCACGTACGCCAGGTGCCCGCACACCGGGCCCAGGTGTTTGAGCCCCGTGGAGGCAGAGGGCTGCTTATTGCTGGATGCAAGTGTCCTGCGGGGTCAAGGAACGGCATGGGCACTCCCCGGGCCACACAGGGCACCGGGCCCTTAGAGAGTTCCATGGGAAATCCCCCGCCCATGCCCCCGGTACCCAAGTCTGTCCTTAGCACACTGTCTGTGCGGGGCTGAAGGTACTGCTAGGCAGTGTGGCCTGTGGGAAATCGTGCGGTCCTCTGAGTGGCAGGGAGGGCTGCTGTTTCCCCGAACAGGTGCGCAGGGACCCTGTAAAACAGCTGTGACCTCTCAAGGTGGGTCATGTGACCCCTCAAGGGTGGGGCACGTGACCTCCCAAGGGTGGGTCAGGAGACCCCACAAGGGTGGGTCACGAGACCCCTCAAGGGTTGGTCACGTGACCCCAAAAGGGTAGGTCACGAGACCCCTCAAGGGTGGGTCACGTGACCCCTCAGGGGTGGGTCACGTGACCCCTCGGGAGTGGGTCACGTGACCCCTCGGGAGTGGGTCACGAGACCCCTCAGGGGTGGGTCACGTGACCCCTCGGGAGTCGGTCACGAGACCCCTCAGGGGTGTGTCACGTGACCCCTCAGGGGTGGGTCACGTGACCCCTCGGGAGTGGGTCACGAGACCCCTCAGGGGTGGGTCACGTGATACCTCTGGAGTGGGTCACGAGACACCTCAGGGGTGGGTCACGTGACACCTCCAGGGTGGCCCCGTGACCCCTCAGGGGTGGGTGACGTGACCCCTCAACAGTGGTTCAGGAGACACGTCAAGGGTGGGTCCCGTGACCCGAGGGAGGCTTGTGGTGGGGAGCCTGAGTGCGCACGCGCGGCCCGCTTATAGGCCCGAAATGAGCCAGCCGCGGCTCGGAGAAAGGCCATCTCCTGGGGGCCTCCCCATGTTCCTCCACTCCTCAAGGAGGACCCCTTTACGGATGGAAGAAAAGGGGGATCTTCGCAGTGGTGGGTTCCGGCCAGAGGCGTCTGCGGGTTTGCCTGCACGTACGCCAGGTGCTCGCACAACGGGCCCAGGTGTTTGAGCCCCGTGGAGGCAGAGGGCTGCTTATTGCTGGATGATAGTGTCCTGCAGGGTTAAGGGACGGCGTGGGCACTCCCAGGGCCACAGAGGGCACCTGGCCTTTAGAGAGTTCCCTGGAAAATTCCTCGCCCAGGCCCTTGGTCCACAAGTCTATCCTGCGTACAGTGTCTGTGCGACGCTGGGAGTGCTTCTGGGCAGTGTTCCCCAGGGGAAATCGCGTGGTCCTCTAGGTGGCAGGGAGGGCTCCTGTGGCCACGGACAGGTGCCCAGGGACCCTGTGGAACTGCTGTGACCTCTAAAGAGTGGGTCAGGTGAGCCAAGGGAGGTGTGTGCTTGGGAGCCTGAGTGCGCATGCGCGGCCCACGTATAGGCCCGAAACGAGCCAGCCGCGGCTCGGAGAAAAGCCATCTCCTGGGGGCCTCCCCATGTTCTTCCACTCCTCAAGCGTGACCCCTTTACGGATGGAGGAAAAGGGGGATCTTCGCAGTGGTGGGTTCGCGCCAGGGGGGTCTGCGGGTTTGCCTCCACGTACGCCAGGTGCCCGCACACCGGGCCCAGGTGTTTGAGCCCCGTGGAGGCAGAGGGCTGCTTATTGCTGGATGCAAGTGTCCTGCGGGGTCAAGGAACGGCATGGGCACTCCCCGGGCCACACAGGGCACCGGGCCCTTAGAGAGTTCCATGGGAAATCCCCCGCCCATGCCCCCGGTACCCAAGTCTGTCCTTAGCACACTGTCTGTGCGGGGCTGAAGGTACTGCTAGGCAGTGTGGCCTGTGGGAAATCGTGCGGTCCTCTGAGTGGCAGGGAGGGCTGCTGTTTCCCCGAACAGGTGCGCAGGGACCCTGTAAAACAGCTGTGACCTCTCAAGGTGGGTCATGTGACCCCTCAAGGGTGGGGCACGTGACCTCCCAAGGGTGGGTCAGAAGACCCGACAAGGGTGGGTCACGGGACCCCTCAAGGGTGGGTCACGAGACCCCTCAAGGGTTGGTCACGTGACCCCAAAAGGGTAGGTCACGAGACCCCTCAAGGGTGGGTCACGTGACCGTTAAGGGGTGGATCACGTGACCCCTCGGGAGTGGGTCACGTGAACCCTCGGGAGTGGGTCACGAGACCCCTCAGGGGTGGGTCACGTGACCCCTCGGGAGTGGGTCACGAGACCCCTCAGGGGTGTGTCACGTGACCCCTCAGGGGTGGGTCACGTGACCCCTCGGGAGTGGGTCACGAGACCCCTCAGGGGTGGGTCACGTGATACCTCTGGAGTGGGTCACGAGACACCTCAGGGGTGGGTCACGTGACACCTCCAGGGTGGCTCCCGTGACCCCTCAGGGGTGGGTGACGTGACCCCTCAACAGTGGTTCAGGAGACACGTCAAGGGTGGGTCCCGTGACCCGAGGGAGGCTTGTGGTGGGGAGCCTGAGTGCGCACGCGCGGCCCGCTTATAGGCCCGAAATGAGCCAGCCGCGGCTCGGAGAAAGGCCATCTCCTGGGGGCCTCCCCATGTTCCTCCACTCCTCAAGGAGGACCCCTTTACGGATGGAAGAAAAGGGGGATCTTCGCAGTGGTGGGTTCCGGCCAGAGGCGTCTGCGGGTTTGCCTGCACGTACGCCAGGTGCTCGCACAACGGGCCCAGGTGTTTGAGCCCCGTGGAGGCAGAGGGCTGCTTATTGCTGGATGATAGTGTCCTGCAGGGTTAAGGGACGGCGTGGGCACTCCCAGGGCCACAGAGGGCACCTGGCCTTTAGAGAGTTCCCTGGAAAATTCCTCGCCCAGGCCCTTGGTCCACAAGTCTATCCTGCGTACAGTGTCTGTGCGACGCTGGGAGTGCTTCTGGGCAGTGTTCCCCAGGGGAAATCGCGTGGTCCTCTAGGTGGCAGGGAGGGCTCCTGTGGCCACGGACAGGTGCCCAGGGACCCTGTGGAACTGCTGTGACCTCTAAAGAGTGGGTCAGGTGAGCCAAGGGAGGTGTGTGCTTGGGAGCCTGAGTGCGCATGCGCGGCCCACGTATAGGCCCGAAACGAGCCAGCCGCGGCTCAGAGAAAAGCCATCTCCTGGGGGCCTCCCCATGTTCTTCCACTCCTCAAGCGTGACCCCTTTACGGATGGAGGAAAAGGGGGATCTTCGCAGTGGTGGGTTCGCGCCAGGGGGGTCTGCGGGTTTGCCTCCACGTACGCCAGGTGCCCGCACACCGGGCCCAGGTGTTTGAGCCCCGTGGAGGCAGAGGGCTGCTTATTGCTGGATGCAAGTGTCCTGCGGGGTCAAGGAACGGCATGGGCACTCCCCGGGCCACACAGGGCACCGGGCCCTTAGAGAGTTCCATGGGAAATCCCCCGCCCATGCCCCCGGTACCCAAGTCTGTCCTTAGCACACTGTCTGTGCGGGGCTGAAGGTACTGCTAGGCAGTGTGGCCTGTGGGAAATCGTGCGGTCCTCTGAGTGGCAGGGAGGGCTGCTGTTTCCCCGAACAGGTGCGCAGGGACCCTGTAAAACAGCTGTGACCTCTCAAGGTGGGTCATGTGACCCCTCAAGGGTGGGGCACGTGACCTCCCAAGGGTGGGTCAGGAGACCCCACAAGGGTGGGTCACGAGACCCCTCAAGGGTTGGTCACGTGACCCCAAAAGGGTAGGTCACGTGACCCCAAAAGGGTAGGTCACGAGACCCCTCAAGGGTGGGTCACGTGACCGTTAAGGGGTGGATCACGTGACCCCTCGGGAGTGGGTCACGTGACCCCTCGGGAGTGGGTCACGAGACCCCTCAGGGGTGGGTCACGTGACCCCTCGGGAGTGGGTCACGAGACCCCTCAGGGGTGTGTCACGTGACCCCTCAGGGGTGGGTCACGTGACCCCTCGGGAGTGGGTCACGAGACCCCTCAGGGGTGGGTCACGTGATACCTCTGGAGTGGGTCACGAGACACCTCAGGGGTGGGTCACGTGACACCTCCAGGGTGGCTCCCGTGACCCCTCAGGGGTGGGTGACGTGACCCCTCAACAGTGGTTCAGGAGACACGTCAAGGGTGGGTCCCGTGACCCGAGGGAGGCTTGTGGTGGGGAGCCTGAGTGCGCACGCGCGGCCCGCTTATAGGCCCGAAATGAGCCAGCCGCGGCTCGGAGAAAGGCCATCTCCTGGGGGCCTCCACATGTTCCTCCACTCCTCAAGGAGGACCCCTTTACGGATGGAAGAAAAGGGGGATCTTCGCAGTGGTGGGTTCCGGCCAGAGGCGTCTGCGGGTTTGCCTGCACGTACGCCAGGTGCTCGCACAACGGGCCCAGGTGTTTGAGCCCCGTGGAGGCAGAGGGCTGCTTATTGCTGGATGATAGTGTCCTGCAGGGTTAAGGGACGGCGTGGGCACTCCCAGGACCACAGAGGGCACCTGGCCTTTAGAGAGTTCCCTGGAAAATTCCCCGCCCAGGCCCCTGGTCCACAAGTCTATCCTGCGTACAGTGTCTGTGCGAGGCTGGGAGTGCTTCTGGGCAGTGTTCCCCAGGGGAAATCGCGTGGTCCTCTAGGTGGCAGGGAGGGCTCCTGTGTCCACGGACAGGTGCCCAGGGACCCTGTGGAACTGCTGTGACCTCTAAAGGGTGGGTCAGGTGAGCCAAGGGAGGTGTGTGCTTGGGAGCCTGAGTGCGCATGCGCGGCCCACGTATAGGCCCGAAACGAGCCAGCCGCGGCTCGGAGAAAAGCCATCTCCTGGGGGCCTCCCCATGTTCTTCCACTCCTCAAGCGTGACCCCTTTACGGATGGAGGAAAAGGGGGATCTTCGCAGTGGTGGGTTCGCGCCAGGGGGGTCTGCGGGTTTGCCTCCACGTACGCCAGGTGCCCGCACACCGGGCCCAGGTGTTTGAGCCCCGTGGAGGCAGAGGGCTGCTTATTGCTGGATGCAAGTGTCCTGCGGGGTCAAGGAACGGCATGGGCACTCCCCGGGCCACACAGGGCACCGGGCCCTTAGAGAGTTCCATGGGAAATCCCCCGCCCATGCCCCCGGTACCCAAGTCTGTCCTTAGCACACTGTCTGTGCGGGGCTGAAGGTACTGCTAGGCAGTGTGGCCTGTGGGAAATCGTGCGGTCCTCTGAGTGGCAGGGAGGGCTGCTGTTTCCCCGAACAGGTGCGCAGGGACCCTGTAAAACAGCTGTGACCTCTGAAGGTGGGTCATGTGACCCCTCAAGGGTGGGGCACGTGACCTCCCAAGGGTGGGTCAGGAGACCCCACAAGGGTGGGTCACGGGACCCCTCAAGGGTTGGTCACGTGACCCCAAAAAGGGTAGGTCACGAGACCCCTCAAGGGTGGGTCACGTGACCCCTCAGGGGTGGGTCACGTGACCCCTCGGGAGTGGGTCACGAGACCCCTCAGGGGTGGGTCACGTGACCCCTCGGGAGTGGGTCACGAGACCCCTCAGGGGTGGGTCACGTGACCCCTCGGGAGTGGGTCACGAGACCCCTCAGGGGTGGGTCACGTGACCCCTCGGGAGTGGGTCACGAGACCCCTCAGGGGTGGGTCACGTGACCCCTCGGGAGTGGGTCACGAGACCCCTCAGGGGTGGGTCACGTGACCCCTCGGGAGTGGGTCACGAGACCTCTCAGGGGTGGGTCACGTGATACCTCTGGAGTGGGTCACGAGACCCCTCAGGGGTGGGTCACGTGACCCCTCCGGGGTGGCTCCCGTGACCCCTCAGGGGTGGGTGACGTGACCCCTCAACAGTGGTTCAGGAGACACGTCAAGGGTGGGTCCCGTGACCCGAGGGAGGCTTGTGGTGGGGAGCCTGAGTGCGCACGCGCGGCCCGCTTATAGGCCCGAAATGAGCCAGCCGCGGCTCGGAGAAAGGCCATCTCCTGGGGGCCTCCCCATGTTCCTCCACTCCTCAAGGAGGACCCCTTTACGGATGGAAGAAAAGGGGGATCTTCGCAGTGGTGGGTTCCGGCCAGAGGTGTCTGCGGGTTTGCCTGCACGTACGCCAGGTGCTCGCACAACGGGCCCAGGTGTTTGAGCCCCGTGGAGGCAGAGGGCTGCTTATTGCTGGATGATAGTGTCCTGCAGGGTTAAGGGACGGCGTGGGCACTCCCAGGGCCACAGAGGGCACCTGGCCTTTAGAGAGTTCCCTGGAAAATTCCCCGCCCAGGCCCCTGGTCCACAAGTCTATCCTGGGTACAGTGTCTGTGCGAGGCTGGGAGTGCTTCTGGGCAGTGTTCCCCAGGGGAAATCGCGTGGTCCTCTAGGTGGCAGGGAGGGCTCCTGTGTCCACGGACAGGTGCCCAGGGACCCTGTGGAACTGCTGTGACCTCTAAAGGGTGGGTCAGGTGAGCCAAGGGAGGTGTGTGCTTGGGAGCCTGAGTGCGCATGCGCGGCCCACGTATAGGCCCGAAAAGAGCCAGCCGCGGCTCGGAGAAAAGCCATCTCCTGGGGGCCTCCCCATGTTCTTCCACTCCTCAAGCGTGACCCCTTTACGGATGGAGGAAAAGGGGGATCTTCGCAGTGGTGGGTTCGCGCCAGGGGGGTCTGCGGGTTTGCCTCCACGTACGCCAGGTGCCCGCACACCGGGCCCAGGTGTTTGAGCCCCGTGGAGGCAGAGGGCTGCTTATTGCTGGATGCAAGTGTCCTGCGGGGTCAAGGAACGGCATGGGCACTCCCCGGGCCACACAGGGCACCGGGCCCTTAGAGAGTTCCATGGGAAATCCCCCGCCCATGCCCCCGGTACCCAAGTCTGTCCTTAGCACACTGTCTGTGCGGGGCTGAAGGTACTGCTAGGCAGTGTGGCCTGTGGGAAATCGTGCGGTCCTCTGAGTGGCAGGGAGGGCTGCTGTTTCCCCGAACAGGTGCGCAGGGACCCTGTAAAACAGCTGTGACCTCTGAAGGTGGGTCATGTGACCCCTCAAGGGTGGGGCACGTGACCTCCCAAGGGTGGGTCAGGAGACCCCACAAGGGTGGGTCACGGGACCCCTCAAGGGTTGGTCACGTGACCCCAAAAAGGGTAGGTCACGAGACCCCTCAAGGGTGGGTCACGTGACCCCTCAGGGGTGGGTCACGTGACCCCTCGGGAGTGGGTCACGAGACCCCTCAGGGGTGGGTCACGTGACCCCTCGGGAGTGGGTCACGAGACCCCTCAGGGGTGGGTCACGTGACCCCTCGGGAGTGGGTCACGAGACCCCTCAGGGGTGGGTCACGTGACCCCTCGGGAGTGGGTCACGAGACCCCTCAGGGGTGGGTCACGTGACCCCTCGGGAGTGGGTCACGAGACCCCTCAGGGGTGGGTCACGTGACCCCTCGGGAGTGGGTCACGAGACCTCTCAGGGGTGGGTCACGTGATACCTCTGGAGTGGGTCACGAGACCCCTCAGGGGTGGGTCACGTGACCCCTCCGGGGTGGCTCCCGTGACCCCTCAGGGGTGGGTGACGTGACCCCTCAACAGTGGTTCAGGAGACACGTCAAGGGTGGGTCCCGTGACCCGAGGGAGGCTTGTGGTGGGGAGCCTGAGTGCGCACGCGCGGCCCGCTTATAGGCCCGAAATGAGCCAGCCGCGGCTCGGAGAAAGGCCATCTCCTGGGGGCCTCCCCATGTTCCTCCACTCCTCAAGGAGGACCCCTTTACGGATGGAAGAAAAGGGGGATCTTCGCAGTGGTGGGTTCGGGCCAGAGGCGTCTGCGGGTTTGCCTGCACGTACGCCAGGTGCTCGCACAACGGGCCCAGGTGTTTGAGCCCCGTGGAGGCAGAGGGCTGCTTATTGCTGGATGATAGTGTCCTGCAGGGTTAAGGGACGGCGTGGGCACTCCCAGGGCCACAGAGGGCACCTGGCCTTTAGAGAGTTCCCTGGAAAATTCCTCGCCCAGGCCCTTGGTCCACAAGTCTATCCTGGGTACAGTGTCTGTGCCAGGCTGGGAGTGCTTCTGGGCAGTGTTCCCCAGGGGAAATCGCGTGGTCCTCTAGGTGGCAGGGAGGGCTCCTGTGTCCACGGACAGGTGCCCAGGGACCCTGTGGAACTGCTGTGACCTCTAAAGGGTGGGTCAGGTGAGCCAAGGGAGGTGTGTGCTTGGGAGCCTGAGTGCGCATGCGCGGCCCACGTATAGGCCCGAAACGAGCCAGCCGCGGCTCGGAGAAAAGCCATCTCCTGGGGGCCTCCCCATGTTCTTCCACTCCTCAAGCGTGACCCCTTTACGGATGGAGGAAAAGGGGGATCTTCGCAGTGGTGGGTTCGCGCCAGGGGGGTCTGCGGGTTTGCCTCCACGTACGCCAGGTGCCCGCACACCGGGCCCAGGTTTTTGAGCCCCGTGGAGGCAGAGGGCTGCTTATTGCTGGATGCAAGTGTCCTGCGGGGTCAAGGAACGGCATGGGCACTCCCCGGGCCACACAGGGCACCGGGCCCTTAGAGAGTTCCATGGGAAATCCCCCGCCCATGCCCCCGGTACCCAAGTCTGTCCTTAGCACACTGTCTGTGCGGGGCTGAAGGTACTGCTAGGCAGTGTGGCCTGTGGGAAATCGTGCGGTCCTCTGAGTGGCAGGGAGGGCTGCTGTTTCCCCGAACAGGTGCGCAGGGACCCTGTAAAACAGCTGTGACCTCTCAAGGTGGGTCATGTGACCCCTCAAGGGTGGGGCACGTGACCTCCCAAGGGTGGGTCAGAAGACCCGACAAGGGTGGGTCACGGGACCCCTCAAGGGTGGGTCACGAGACCCCTCAAGGGTTGGTCACGTGACCCCAAAAGGGTAGGTCACGAGACCCCTCAAGGGTGGGTCACGTGACCGTTAAGGGGTGGATCACGTGACCCCTCGGGAGTGGGTCACGTGACCCCTCGGGAGTGGGTCACGAGACCCCTCAGGGGTGGGTCACGTGACCCCTCGGGAGTGGGTCACGAGACCCCTCAGGGGTGTGTCACGTGACCCCTCAGGGGTGGGTCACGTGACCCCTCGGGAGTGGGTCACGAGACCCCTCAGGGGTGGGTCACGTGATACCTCTGGAGTGGGTCACGAGACACCTCAGTGGTGGGTCACGTGACACCTCCAGGGTGGCCCCGTGACCCCTCAGGGGTGGGTGACGTGACCCCTCAACAGTGGTTCAGGAGACACGTCAAGGGTGGGTCCCGTGACCCGAGGGAGGCTTGTGGTGGGGAGCCTGAGTGCGCACGCGCGGCCCGCTTATAGGCCCGAAATGAGCCAGCCGCGGCTCGGAGAAAGGCCATCTCCTGGGGGCCTCCCCATGTTCCTCCACTCCTCAAGGAGGACCCCTTTACGGATGGAAGAAAAGGGGGATCTTCGCAGTGGTGGGTTCCGGCCAGAGGCGTCTGCGGGTTTGCCTGCACGTACGCCAGGTGCTCGCACAACGGGCCCAGGTGTTTGAGCCCCGTGGAGGCAGAGGGCTGCTTATTGCTGGATGATAGTGTCCTGCAGGGTTAAGGGACGGCGTGGGCACTCCCAGGGCCACAGAGGGCACCTGGCCTTTAGAGAGTTCCCTGGAAAATTCCTCGCCCAGGCCCTTGGTCCACAAGTCTATCCTGCGTACAGTGTCTGTGCGACGCTGGGAGTGCTTCTGGGCAGTGTTCCCCAGGGGAAATCGCGTGGTCCTCTAGGTGGCAGGGAGGGCTCCTGTGGCCACGGACAGGTGCCCAGGGACCCTGTGGAACTGCTGTGACCTCTAAAGAGTGGGTCAGGTGAGCCAAGGGAGGTGTGTGCTTGGGAGCCTGAGTGCGCATGCGCGGCCCACGTATAGGCCCGAAACGAGCCAGCCGCGGCTCGGAGAAAAGCCATCTCCTGGGGGCCTCCCCATGTTCTTCCACTCCTCAAGCGTGACCCCTTTACGGATGGAGGAAAAGGGGGATCTTCGCAGTGGTGGGTTCGCGCCAGGGGGGTCTGCGGGTTTGCCTCCACGTACGCCAGGTGCCCGCACACCGGGCCCAGGTGTTTGAGCCCCGTGGAGGCAGAGGGCTGCTTATTGCTGGATGCAAGTGTCCTGCGGGGTCAAGGAACGGCATGGGCACTCCCCGGGCCACACAGGGCACCGGGCCCTTAGAGAGTTCCATGGGAAATCCCCCGCCCATGCCCCCGGTACCCAAGTCTGTCCTTAGCACACTGTCTGTGCGGGGCTGAAGGTACTGCTAGGCAGTGTGGCCTGTGGGAAATCGTGCGGTCCTCTGAGTGGCAGGGAGGGCTGCTGTTTCCCCGAACAGGTGCGCAGGGACCCTGTAAAACAGCTGTGACCTCTCAAGGTGGGTCATGTGACCCCTCAAGGGTGGGGCACGTGACCTCCCAAGGGTGGGTCAGAAGACCCGACAAGGGTGGGTCACGGGACCCCTCAAGGGTGGGTCACGAGACCCCTCAAGGGTTGGTCACGTGACCCCAAAAGGGTAGGTCACGAGACCCCTCAAGGGTGGGTCACGTGACCGTTAAGGGGTGGATCACGTGACCCCTCGGGAGTGGGTCACGTGAACCCTCGGGAGTGGGTCACGAGACCCCTCAGGGGTGGGTCACGTGACCCCTCGGGAGTGGGTCACGAGACCCCTCAGGGGTGTGTCACGTGACCCCTCAGGGGTGGGTCACGTGACCCCTCGGGAGTGGGTCACGAGACCCCTCAGGGGTGGGTCACGTGATACCTCTGGAGTGGGTCACGAGACACCTCAGGGGTGGGTCACGTGACACCTCCAGGGTGGCTCCCGTGACCCCTCAGGGGTGGGTGACGTGACCCCTCAACAGTGGTTCAGGAGACACGTCAAGGGTGGGTCCCGTGACCCGAGGGAGGCTTGTGGTGGGGAGCCTGAGTGCGCACGCGCGGCCCGCTTATAGGCCCGAAATGAGCCAGCCGCGGCTCGGAGAAAGGCCATCTCCTGGGGGCCTCCCCATGTTCCTCCACTCCTCAAGGAGGACCCCTTTACGGATGGAAGAAAAGGGGGATCTTCGCAGTGGTGGGTTCCGGCCAGAGGCGTCTGCGGGTTTGCCTGCACGTACGCCAGGTGCTCGCACAACGGGCCCAGGTGTTTGAGCCCCGTGGAGGCAGAGGGCTGCTTATTGCTGGATGATAGTGTCCTGCAGGGTTAAGGGACGGCGTGGGCACTCCCAGGGCCACAGAGGGCACCTGGCCTTTAGAGAGTTCCCTGGAAAATTCCTCGCCCAGGCCCTTGGTCCACAAGTCTATCCTGCGTACAGTGTCTGTGCGACGCTGGGAGTGCTTCTGGGCAGTGTTCCCCAGGGGAAATCGCGTGGTCCTCTAGGTGGCAGGGAGGGCTCCTGTGGCCACGGACAGGTGCCCAGGGACCCTGTGGAACTGCTGTGACCTCTAAAGAGTGGGTCAGGTGAGCCAAGGGAGGTGTGTGCTTGGGAGCCTGAGTGCGCATGCGCGGCCCACGTATAGGCCCGAAACGAGCCAGCCGCGGCTCGGAGAAAAGCCATCTCCTGGGGGCCTCCCCATGTTCTTCCACTCCTCAAGCGTGACCCCTTTACGGATGGAGGAAAAGGGGGATCTTCGCAGTGGTGGGTTCGCGCCAGGGGGGTCTGCGGGTTTGCCTCCACGTACGCCAGGTGCCCGCACACCGGGCCCAGGTGTTTGAGCCCCGTGGAGGCAGAGGGCTGCTTATTGCTGGATGCAAGTGTCCTGCGGGGTCAAGGAACGGCATGGGCACTCCCCGGGCCACACAGGGCACCGGGCCCTTAGAGAGTTCCATGGGAAATCCCCCGCCCATGCCCCCGGTACCCAAGTCTGTCCTTAGCACACTGTCTGTGCGGGGCTGAAGGTACTGCTAGGCAGTGTGGCCTGTGGGAAATCGTGCGGTCCTCTGAGTGGCAGGGAGGGCTGCTGTTTCCCCGAACAGGTGCGCAGGGACCCTGTAAAACAGCTGTGACCTCTCAAGGTGGGTCAAGTGACCCCTCAAGGGTGGGGCACGTGACCTCCCAAGGGTGGGTCAGAAGACCCGACAAGGGTGGGTCACGGGACCCCTCAAGGGTGGGTCACGAGACCCCTCAAGGGTTGGTCACGTGACCCCAAAAGGGTAGGTCACGAGACCCCTCAAGGGTGGGTCACGTGACCGTTAAGGGGTGGATCACGTGACCCCTCGGGAGTGGGTCACGTGACCCCTCGGGAGTGGGTCACGAGACCCCTCAGGGGTGGGTCACGTGACCCCTCGGGAGTGGGTCACGAGACCCCTCAGGGGTGTGTCACGTGACCCCTCAGGGGTGGGTCACGTGACCCCTCGGGAGTGGGTCACGAGACCCCTCAGGGGTGGGTCACGTGATACCTCTGGAGTGGGTCACGAGACACCTCAGGGGTGGGTCACGTGACACCTCCAGGGTGGCTCCCGTGACCCCTCAGGGGTGGGTGACGTGACCCCTCAACAGTGGTTCAGGAGACACGTCAAGGGTGGGTCCCGTGACCCGAGGGAGGCTTGTGGTGGGGAGCCTGAGTGCGCACGCGCGGCCCGCTTATAGGCCCGAAATGAGCCAGCCGCGGCTCGGAGAAAGGCCATCTCCTGGGGGCCTCCCCATGTTCCTCCACTCCTCAAGGAGGACCCCTTTACGGATGGAAGAAAAGGGGGATCTTCGCAGTGGTGGGTTCCGGCCAGAGGCGTCTGCGGGTTTGCCTGCACGTACGCCAGGTGCTCGCACAACGGGCCCAGGTGTTTGAGCCCCGTGGAGGCAGAGGGCTGCTTATTGCTGGATGATAGTGTCCTGCAGGGTTAAGGGACGGCGTGGGCACTCCCAGGGCCACAGAGGGCACCTGGCCTTTAGAGAGTTCCCTGGAAAATTCCCCGCCCAGGCCCCTGGTCCACAAGTCTATCCTGCGTACAGTGTCTGTGCGAGGCTGGGAGTGCTTCTGGGCAGTGTTCCCCAGGGGAAATCGCGTGGTCCTCTAGGTGGCAGGGAGGGCTCCTGTGTCCACGGACAGGTGCCCAGGGACCCTGTGGAACTGCTGTGACCTCTAAAGGGTGGGTCAGGTGAGCCAAGGGAGGTGTGTGCTTGGGAGCCTGAGTGCGCATGCGCGGCCCACGTATAGGCCCGAAACGAGCCAGCCGCGGCTCGGAGAAAAGCCATCTCCTGGGGGCCTCCCCATGTTCTTCCACTCCTCAAGCGTGACCCCTTTACGGATGGAGGAAAAGGGGGATCTTCGCAGTGGTGGGTTCGCGCCAGGGGGGTCTGCGGGTTTGCCTCCACGTACGCCAGGTGCCCGCACACCGGGCCCAGGTGTTTGAGCCCCGTGGAGGCAGAGGGCTGCTTATTGCTGGATGCAAGTGTCCTGCGGGGTCAAGGAACGGCATGGGCACTCCCCGGGCCACACAGGGCACCGGGCCCTTAGAGAGTTCCATTGGAAATCCCCCGCCCATGCCCCCGGTACCCAAGTCTGTCCTTAGCACACTGTCTGTGCGGGGCTGAAGGTACTGCTAGGCAGTGTGGCCTGTGGGAAATCGTGCGGTCCTCTGAGTGGCAGGGAGGGCTGCTGTTTCCCCGAACAGGTGCGCAGGGACCCTGTAAAACAGCTGTGACCTCTGAAGGTGGGTCATGTGACCCCTCAAGGGTGGGGCACGTGACCTCCCAAGGGTGGGTCAGGAGACCCCACAAGGGTGGGTCACGGGACCCCTCAAGGGTTGGTCACGTGACCCCAAAAAGGGTAGGTCACGAGACCCCTCAAGGGTGGGTCACGTGACCCCTCAGGGGTGGGTCACGTGACCCCTCGGGAGTGGGTCACGAGACCCCTCAGGGGTGGGTCACGTGACCCCTCGGGAGTGGGTCACGAGACCCCTCAGGGGTGGGTCACGTGACCCCTCGGGAGTGGGTCACGAGACCCCTCAGGGGTGGGTCACGTGACCCCTCGGGAGTGGGTCACGAGACCCCTCAGGGGTGGGTCACGTGACCCCTCGGGAGTGGGTCACGAGACCTCTCAGGGGTGGGTCACGTGATACCTCTGGAGTGGGTCACGAGACCCCTCAGGGGTGGGTCACGTGACCCCTCCGGGGTGGCTCCCTTGACGCCTCAGGGGTGGGTGACGTGACCCCTCAACAGTGGTTCAGGAGACACGTCAAAAGTGGGTCCCGTGACCCGAGGGAGGCTTGTGGTGGGGAGCCTGAGTGCGCACGCGCGGCCCGCTTATAGGCCCGAAATGAGCCAGCCGCGGCTCGGAGAAAAGCCATCTCCTGAGGGCCTCCCCATGTTCCTCCACTCCTCAAGGAGGACCCCTTTACGGATGGAAGAAAAGGGGGATCTTCGCAGTGGTGGGTTCGGGCCAGAGCGGTCTGCGGGTTTGCCTGCACGTACACCAGGTGCTCGCACAACGGGCCCAGGTGTTTGAGCCCCGTGGAGGCAGAGGGATGCTTATTGCTGGATGATAGTGTCCTGCAGGGTTAAGGGACGGCGTGGGCACTCCCAGGGCGACAGAGGGCACCTGGCCTTTAGAGAGTTCCCTGGAAAATTCCCCGCCCTGGCCCCTGGTCCACAAGTCTATCCTGCGTACAGTGTCTGTGCGACGCTGGGAGTGCTTCTGGGCAGTGTTGCCCAGGGGAAATCGCGTGGTCCTCTAGGTGGCAGGGAGGGCTCCTGTGTCCACGGACAGGTGCCCAGGGACCCTGTGGAACTGCTGTGACCTCTAAAGGGTGGGTCAGGTGAGCCAAGGGAGGTGTGTGCTTGGGAGCCTGAGTGCGCATGCGCGGCCCACGTATAGGCCCGAAACGAGCCAGCCGCGGCTCGGAGAAAAGCCATCTCCTGGGGGCCTCCCCATGTTCTTCCACTCCTCAAGCGTGACCCCTTTACGGATGGAGGAAAAGGGGGATCTTCGCAGTGGTGGGTTCGCGCCAGAGGGGTCTGCGGGTTTGCCTCCACGTACGCCAGGTGCCCGCACACCGGGCCCAGGTGTTTGAGCCCCGTGGAGGCAGAGGGCTGCTTATTGCTGGATGCAAGTGTCCTGCGGGGTCAAGGAACGGCATGGGCACTCCCCGGGCCACACAGGGCACCGGGCCCTTAGAGAGTTCCATGGGAAATCCCCCGCCCATGCCCCCGGTACCCAAGTCTGTCCTTAGCACACTGTCTGTGCGGGGCTGAAGGTACTGCTAGGCAGTGTGGCCTGTGGGAAATCGTGCGGTCCTCTGAGTGGCAGGGAGGGCTGCTGTTTCCCCGAACAGGTGCGCAGGGACCCTGTAAAACAGCTGTGACCCCTCAAGGTGGGTCATGTGACCCCTCAAGGGTGGGGCACGTGACCTCCCAAGGGTGGGTCAGGAGACCCCACAAGGGTGGGTCACGGGACCCCTCAAGGGTGGGTCACGAGACCCCTCAAGGGTTGGTCACGTGACCCCAAAAGGGTAGGTCACGAGACCCCTCAAGGGTGGGTCACGTGACCCCTCAGGGGTGGGTCACGTGACCTCTCGGGAGTGGGTCACGAGACCCCTCAGGGGTGGGTCACGTGACCCCTCGGGAGTGGGTCACGAGACCCCTCAAGGGTGGGTCACGTGACCCCTCGGGAGTGGGTCACGAGACCCCTCAGGGGTGGGTCACGTGACCCCTCGGGAGTGGGTCACGAGACCTCTCAGGGGTGGGTCACGTGATACCTCTGGAGTGGGTCACGAGACCCCTCAGGGGTGGGTCACGTGACCCCTCCGGGGTGGCTCCCGTGACCCCTCAGGGGTGGGTGACGTGACCCCTCAACAGTGGTTCAGGAGACACGTCAAGGGTGGGTCCCGTGACCCGAGGGAGGCTTGTGGTGGGGAGCCTGAGTGCGCTCGCGCGCCCCGCTTATAGGCCCGAAATGAGCCAGCCGCGGCTCGGAGAAAAGCCATCTCCTGGGGGCCTCCCCATGTTCCTCCACTCCTCAAGGAGGACCCCTTTACGGATGGAAGAAAAGGGGGATCTTCGCAGTGGTGGGTTCCGGCCAGAGGCGTCTGCGGGTTTGCCTGCACGTACGCCAGGTGCTCGCACAACGGGCCCAGGTGTTTGAGCCCCGTGGAGGCAGAGGGCTGCTTATTGCTGGATGATAGTGTCCTGCAGGGTTAAGGGACGGCGTGGGCACTCCCAGGGCCACAGAGGGCACCTGGCCTTTAGAGAGTTCCCTGGAAAATTCCTCGCCCAGGCCCTTGGTCCACAAGTCTATCCTGGGTACAGTGTCTGTGCGAGGCTGGGAGTGCTTCTGGGCAGTGTTCCCCAGGGGAAATCGCGTGGTCCTCTAGGAGGCAGGGAGGGCTCCTGTGTCCACGGACAGGTGCCCAGGGACCCTGTGGAACTGCTGTGACCTCTAAAGGGTGGGTCAGGTGAGCCAAGGGAGGTGTGTGCTTGGGAGCCTGAGTGCGCATGTGCGGCCCACGTATAGGCCCGAAACGAGCCAGCCGCGGCTTGGAGAAAAGCCATCTCCTGGGGGCCTCCCCATGTTCTTCCACTCCTCAAGCGTGACCCCTTTACGGATGGAGGAAAAGGGGGATCTTCGCAGTGGTGGGTTCGCGCCAGGGGGGTCTGCGGGTTTGCCTCCACGTACGCCAGGTGCCCGCACACCGGGCCCAGGTGTTTGAGCCCCGTGGAGGCAGAGGGCTGCTTATTGCTGGATGCAAGTGTCCTGCGGGGTCAAGGAACGGCATGGGCACTCCCCGGGCCACACAGGGCACCGGGCCCTTAGAGAGTTCCATGGGAAATCCCCCGCCCATGCCCCCGGTACCCAAGTCTGTCCTTAGCACACTGTCTGTGCGGGGCTGAAGGTACTGCTAGGCAGTGTGGCCTGTGGGAAATCGTGCGGTCCTCTGAGTGGCAGGGAGGGCTGCTGTTTCCCCGAACAGGTGCGCAGGGACCCTGTAAAACAGCTGTGACCTCTGAAGGTGGGTCATGTGACCCCTCAAGGGTGGGGCACGTGACCTCCCAAGGGTGGGTCAGGAGACCCCACAAGGGTGGGTCACGGGACCCCTCAAGGGTGGGTCACGAGACCCCTCAAGGGTTGGTCACGTGACCCCAAAAGGGTAGGTCACGAGACCCCTCAAGGGTGGGTCACGTGACCCCTCAGGGGTGGGTCACGTGACCCCTCGGGAGTAGGTCACGTGACCCCTCGGGAGTGGGTCACGAGACCCCTCAGGGGTGGGTCACGTGACCCCTCGGGAGTGGGTCACGAGACCCCTCATGGGTGGGTCACGTGATACCTCTGGTGTGGGTCACGAGACCCCTCAGGGGTGGGTCACGTGACCCCTCCGGGGTGGCTCCCGTGACGCCTCAGGGGTGGGTGACGTGACCCCTCAACAGTGGTTCAGGAGACACGTCAAGGGTGGGTCCCGTGACCCGAGGGAGGCTTGTGGTGGGGAGCCTGAGTGCGCACGCGCGGCCCGCTTATAGGCCCGAAATGAGCCAGCCGCGGCTCGGAGAAAAGCCATCTCCTGAGGGCCTCCCCATGTTCCTCCACTCCTCAAGGAGGACCCCTTTACGGATGGAAGAAAAGGGGGATCTTCGCAGTGGTGGGTTCGGGCCAGAGCGGTCTGCGGGTTTGCCTGCACGTACACCAGGTGCTCGCACAACGGGCCCAGGTGTTTGAGCCCCGTGGAGGCAGAGGGATGCTTATTGCTGGATGATAGTGTCCTGCAGGGTTAAGGGACGGCGTGGGCACTCCCAGGGCGACAGGGGGCACCTGGCCTTTAGAGAGTTCCCTGGAAAATTCCCCGCCCTGGCCCCTGGTCCACAAGTCTATCCTGGGTACAGTGTCTGTGCGACGCTGGGAGTGCTTCTGGGCAGTGTTCCCCAGGGGAAATCGCGTGGTCCTCTAGGTGGCAGGGAGGGCTCCTGTGTCCACGGACAGGTGCCCAGGGACCCTGTGGAACTGCTGTGACCTCTAAAGGGTGGGTCAGGTGAGCCAAGGGAGGTGTGTGCTTGGGAGCCTGAGTGCGCATGCGCGGCCCACAGATAGGCCCGAAACGAGCCAGCCGCGGCTCGGAGAAAAGCCATCTCCTGGGGGCCTCCCCATGTTCTTCCACTCCTCAAGCGTGACCCCTTTACGGATGGAGGAAAAGGGGGATCTTCGCAGTGGTGGGTTCGCGCCAGAGGGGTCTGCGGGTTTGCCTCCACGTACGCCAGGTGCCCGCACACCGGGCCCAGGTGTTTGAGCCCCGTGGAGGCAGAGGGCTGCTTATTGCTGGATGCAAGTGTCCTGCGGGGTCAAGGAACGGCATGGGCACTCCCCGGGCCACACAGGGCACCGGGCCCTTAGAGAGTTCCATGGGAAATCCCCCGCCCATGCCCCCAGTACCCAAGTCTGTCCTTAGCACACTGTCTGTGCGGGGCTGAAGGTACTGCTAGGCAGTGTGGCCTGTGGGAAATCGTGCGGTCCTCTGAGTGGCAGGGAGGGCTGCTGTTTCCCCGAACAGGTGCGCAGGGACCCTGTAAAACAGCTGTGACCTCTCAAGGTGGGTCATGTGACCCCTCAAGGGTGGGGCACGTGACCTCCCAAGGGTGGGTCAGGAGACCCCACAAGGGTGGGTCACGGGACCCCTCAAGGGTGGGTCACGAGACCCCTCAAGGGTTGGTCACGTGACCCCAAAAGGGTAGGTCACGAGACCCCTCAAGGGTGGGTCACGTGACCCCTCAGGGGTGGGTCACGTGACCTCTCGGGAGTGGGTCACGAGACCCCTCAGGGGTGGGTGACGTGACCCCTCAACAGTGGTTCAGGAGACACGTCAAGGGTGGGTCCCGTGACCCGAGGGAGGCTTGTGGTGGGGTGCCTGAGTGCGCACGCGCGGCCCGCTTATAGGCCGGAAATGAGCCAGCCGCGGTTCGGAGAAAAGCCATCTCCTGGGGGCCTCCCCATGTTCCTCCACTCCTCAAGGAGGACCCCTTTACGGATGGAAGAAAAGGGGGATCTTCGCAGTGGAGGGTTCGGGCCAGAGGGGTCTGCGGGTTTGCCTGCACGTACGCCAGGTGCTCGCACAACGGGCCCAGGTGTTTGAGCCCCGTGGAGGCAGAGGGCTGCTTATTGCTGGATGATAGTGTCCTGCAGGGTTAAGGGACGGCGTGGGCACTCCCAGGGCCACAGAGGGCACCTGGCCTTTAGAGAGTTCCCTGGAAAATTCCCCGCCCAGGCCCCTGGTCCACAAGTCTATCCTGCGTACAGTGTCTGTGCGAGGCTGGGAGTGCTTCTGGGCAGTGTTCCCCAGGGGAAATCGCGTGGTCCTCTAGGTGGCAGGGAGGGCTCCTGTGTCCACGGACAGGTGCCCAGGGACCCTGTGGAACTGCTGTGACCTCTAAAGGGTGGGTCAGGTGAGCCAAGGGAGGTGTGTGCTTGGGAGCCTGAGTGCGCATGCGCGGCCCACGTATAGGCCCGAAACGAGCCAGCCGCGGCTCGGAGAAAAGCCATCTCCTGGGGCCTCACCATGTTCTTCCACTCCTCAAGCGTGACCCCTTTACGGATGGAGGAAAAGGGGGATCTTCGCAGTGGTGGGTTCGCGCCAGAGGGGTCTGCGGGTTTGCCTCCACGTACGCCAGGTGCCCGCACACCGGGCCCAGGTGTTTGAGCCCCGTGGAGGCAGAGGGCTGCTTATTGCTGGATGCAAGTGTCCTGCGGGGTCAAGGAACGGCATGGGCACTCCCCAGGCCACACAGGGCACCGGGCCCTTAGAGAGTTCCATGGGAAATCCCCCGCCCATGCACCCGGTACCCAAGTCTGTCCTTAGCACACTGTCTGTGCGGGGCTGAAGGTACTGCTAGGCAGTGTGGCCTGTGGGAAATCGTGCGGTCCTCTGAGTGGCAGGGAGGGCTGCTGTTTTTCCGAACAGGTGCGCAGGGACCCTGTAAAACAGCTGTGACCTCTCAAGGTGGGTCATGAAACCCCTCAAGGGTGGGGCACGTGACCTCCCAAGGGTGGGTCAGGAGACCCCACAAGGGTGGGTCACGGGACCCCTCAAGGGTTGGTCACGTGACCCCAAAAGGGTAGGTCACGAGACCCCTCAAGGGTGGGTCACGTGACCCCTCAGGGGTGGGTCACGTGACCCCTCGGGAGTGGGTCACGAGACCCCTCAGGGGTGGGTCACGTGACCCCTCGGGAGTGGGTCACGAGACCCCTCAGGGGTGGGTCACGTGACCCCTCGGGAGTGGGTCACGAGACCCCTCAGTGGTGGGTCAGGTGATACCTCTGGAGTGGGTCACGAGACCCCTCAGGGGTGGGTCACGTGACCCCTCCGGGGTGGCTCCCGTGACCCCTCAGGGGTGGGTGACGTGACCCCTCAACAGTGGTTCAGGAGACACGTCAAGGGTGGGTCCCGTGACCCGAGGGAGGCTTGTGGTGGGGAGCCTGAGTGCGCACGCGCGGCCCGCTTATAGGCCCGAAATGAGCCAGCCGCGGCTCGGAGAAAAGCCATCTCCTGGGGGCCTCCCCATGTTCCTCCACTCCTCAAGGAGGACCCCTTTACGGATGGAAGAAAAGGGGGATCTTCGCAGTGGTGGGTTCCGGCCAGAGGCGTCTGCGGGTTTGCCTGCACGTACGCCAGGTGCTCGCACAACGGGCCCAGGTGTTTGAGCCCCGTGGAGGCAGAGGGCTGCTTATTGCTGGATGATAGTGTCCTGCAGGGTTAAGGGACGGCGTGGGCACTCCCAGGGCCACAGAGGGCACCTGGCCTTTAGAGAGTTCCCTGGAAAATTCCTCGCCCAGGCCCTTGGTCCACAAGTCTATCCTGGGTACAGTGTCTGTGCGAGGCTGGGAGTGCTTCTGGGCAGTGTTCCCCAGGGGAAATCGCGTGGTCCTCTAGGTGGCAGGGAGGGCTCCTGTGTCCACGGACAGGTGCCCAGGGACCCTGTGGAACTGGTGTGACCTCCAAAGGGTGGGTCAGGTGAGCCAAGGGAGGTGTGTGCTTGGGAGCCTGAGTGCGCATGCGCGGCCCACGTATAGGCCCGAAACGAGCCAGCCGCGGCTCGGAGAAAAGCCATCTCCTGGGGGCCTCCCCATGTTCTTCCACTCCTCAAGCGTGACCCCTTTACGGATGGAGGAAAAGGGGGATCTTCGCAGTGGTGGGTTCGCGCCAGAGGGGTCTGCGGGTTTGCCTCCACGTACGCCAGGTGCCCGCACACCGGGCCCAGGTGTTTGAGCCCCGTGGAGGCAGAGGGCTGCTTATTGCTGGATGCAAGTGTCCTGCGGGGTCAAGGAACGGCATGGGCACTCCCCGGGCCACACAGGGCACCGGGCCCTTAGAGAGTTCCATGGGAAATCCCCCGCCCATGCCCCCGGTACCCAAGTCTGTCCTTAGCACACTGTCTGTGCGGGGCTGAAGGTACTGCTAGGCAGTGTGGCCTGTGGGAAATCGTGCGGTCCTCTGAGTGGCAGGGAGGGCTGCTGTTTCCCCGAACAGGTGCGCAGGGACCCTGTAAAACAGCTGTGACCTCTCAAGGTGGGTCATGTGACCCCTCAAGGGTGGGGCACGTGACCTCCCAAGGGTGGGTCAGGAGACCCCACAAGGGTGGGTCACGGGACCCCTCAAGGGTGGGTCACGAGACCCCTCAAGGGTGGGTCACGTGACCCCTCAGGGGTGGGTCACGTGACCTCTCGGGAGTGGGTCACGTGACCCCTCGGGAGTGGGTCACGAGACCCCTCAGGGGTGGGTCACGTGACCCCTCGGGAGTGGGTCACGAGACCCCTCAGGGGTGGGTCACGTGATACCTCTGGAGTGGGTCACGAGACCCCTCAGGGGTGGGTCACGTGACCCCTCCGGGGTGGCTCCCGTGACCCCTCAGGGGTGGGTGATGTGACCCCTCAACAGTGGTTCAGGAGACACGTCAAGGGTGGGTCCCGTGACCCGAGGGAGACTTGTGGTGGGGAGCCTGAGTGCGCACGCGCGGCCCGCTTATAGGCCCGAAATGAGCCAGCCGCGGCTGGGAGAAAGGCCATCTCCTGGGGGCCTCCCCATGTTCCTCCACTCCTCAAGGAGGACCCCTTTACGGATGGAAGAAAAGGGGGATCTTCGCAGTGGTGGGTTCCGGCCAGAGGCGTCTGCGGGTTTGCCTGCACGTACGCCAGGTGCTCGCACAACGGGCCCAGGTGTTTGAGCCCCGTGGAGGCAGAGGGCTGCTTATTGCTGGATGATAGTGTCCTGCAGGGTTAAGGGACGGCGTGGGCACTCCCAGGGCCACAGAGGGCACCTGGCCTTTAGAGAGTTCCCTGGAAAATTCCTCGCCCAGGCCCTTGGTCCACAAGTCTATCCTGGGTACAGTGTCTGTGCGAGGCTGGGAGTGCTTCTGGGCAGTGTTCCCCAGGGGAAATCGCGTGGTCCTCTAGGTGGCAGGGAGGGCTCCTGTGTCCACGGACAGGTGCCCAGGGACCCTGTGGAACTGCTGTGACCTCTAAAGGGTGGGTCAGGTGAGCCAAGGGAGGTGTGTGCTTGGGAGCCTGAGTGCGCATGCGCGGCCCACGTATAGGCCCGAAACGAGCCAGCCGCGGCTCGGAGAAAAGCCATCTCCTGGGGGCCTCCCCATGTTCTTCCACTCCTCAAGCGTGACCCCTTTACGGATGGAGGAAAAGGGGGATCTTCGCAGTGGTGGGTTCGCGCCAGGGGGTTCTGCGGGTTTGCCTCCACGTACGCCAGGTGCCCGCACACCGGGCCCAGGTGTTTGAGCCCCGTGGAGGCAGAGGGCTGCTTATTGCTGGATGCAAGTGTCCTGCGGGGTCAAGGAACGGCATGGGCACTCCCCGGGCCACTCAGGGCACCGGGCCCTTAGAGAGTTCCATGGGAAATCCCCCGCCCATGCCCCCGGTACCCAAGTCTGTCCTTAGCACACTGTCTGTGCGGGGCTGAAGGTACTGCTAGGCAGTGTGGCCTGTGGGAAATCGTGCGGTCCTCTGAGTGGCAGGGAGGGCTGCTGTTTCCCCGAACAGGTGCGCAGGGACCCTGTAAAACAGCTGTGACCTCTCAAGGTGGGTCATGTGACCCCTCAAGGGTGGGGCACGTGACCTCCCAAGGGTGGGTCAGGAGACCCCACAAGGGTGGGTCACGGGACCCCTCAAGGGTGGGTCACGAGACCCCTCAAGGGTTGGTCACGTGACCCCAAAAGTGTAGGTAACGAGACCCCTCAAGGGTGGGTCACGTGACCCCTCAGGGGTGGGTCACGTGACCCCTCGGGAGTGGGTCACGAGACCCCTCAGGGGTGGGTCACGTGACCCCTCGGGAGTGGGTCACGAGACCCCTCAGGGGTGGGTCACGTGACCCCTCAGTGGTGGGTCACGTGATACCTCTGGAGTGGGTCACGAGACCCCTCAGGGGTGGGTCACGTGACCCCTCCGGGGTGGCTCCCGTGACCCCTCAGGGGTGGGTGATGTGACTCCTCAACAGTGGTTCAGGAGACACGTCAAGGGTGGGTCCCGTGACCGGAGGGAGGCTTGTGGTGGGGAGCCTGAGTGCGCACGCGCGGCCCGCTTATAGGCCCGAAATGAGCCAGCCGCGGCTCGGAGAAAAGCCATCTCCTTGGGGCCTCCCCATGTTCCTCCACTCCTCAAGGAGGACCCCTTTACGGATGGAAGAAAAGGGGGATCTTCGCAGTGGTGGGTTCCGGCCAGAGGCGTCTGCGGGTTTGCCTGCACGTACGCCAGGTGCTCGCACAACGGGCCCAGGTGTTTGAGCCCCGTGGAGGCAGAGGGCTGCTTATTGCTGGATGATAGTGTCCTGCAGGGTTAAGGGACGGCGTGGGCACTCCCAGGGCCACAGAGGGCACCTGGCCTTTAGAGAGTTCCCTGGAAAATTCCTCGCCCAGGCCCTTGGTCCACAAGTCTATCCTGGGTACAGTGTCTGTGCGAGGCTGGGAGTGCTTCTGGGCAGTGTTCCCCAGGGGAAATCGCGTGGTCCTCTAGGTGGCAGGGAGGGCTCCTGTGTCCACGGTTAGGTGCCCAGGGACCCTGTGGAACTGCTGTGACCTCTAAAGGGTGGGTCAGGTGAGCCAAGGGAGGTGTGTGCTTGGGAGCCTGAGTGCGCATGCGCGGCCCACGTATAGGCCCGAAACGAGCCAGCCGCGGCTCGGAGAAAAGCCATCTCCTGGGGGCCTCCCCATGTTCCTCCACTCCTCAAGCGTGACCCCTTTACGGATGGAGGAAAAGGGGGATCTTCGCAGTGGTGGGTTCGCGCCAGAGGGGTCTGCGGGTTTGCCTCCACGTACGCCAGGTGCCCGCACACCGGGCCCAGGTGTTTGAGCCCCGTGGAGGCAGAGGGCTGCTTATTGCTGGATGCAAGTGTCCTGCGGGGTCAAGGAACGGCATGGGCACTCCCCGGGCCACACAGGGCACCGGGCCCTTAGAGAGTTCCATGGGAAATCCCCCGCCCATGCCCCCGGTACCCAAGTCTGTCCTTAGCACACTGTCTGTGCGGGGCTGAAGGTACTGCTAGGCAGTGTGGCCTGTGGGAAATCGTGCGGTCCTCTGAGTGGCAGGGAGGGCTGCTGTTTCCCCGAACAGGTGCGCAGGGACCCTGTAAAACAGCTGTCACCTCTCAAGGTGGGTCATGTGACCCCTCAAGGGTGGGGCACGTGACCTCCCAAGGGTGGGTCAGGAGACCCCTCAAGGGTGGGTCACGAGACCCCTCGGGAGTGGGTCACGAGACCCCTCACGGGTGGGTCCCGAGACCCCTCAAGGGTGGGTCACGTGACACCTCGGGAGTGGGTCACGAGACCCCTCAGGGGTGGGTCACGTGACCCCTCGGGAGTGGGTCACGAGACCCCTCAGGGGTGGGTCACGTGACCCCTGGGGAGTGGGTCACGAGACCCCTCAGGGGTGGGTCACGTGACCCCTCCGGGGTGGCTCCCGTGACCCCTCAGGGGTGGGTGACGTGACCCCTCAACAGTGGTTCAGGAGACACGTCAAGGGTGGTTCCCGTGACCTGAGGGAGGCTTGTGGTGGGGAGCCTGAGTGCGCACGCGCGGCCCGCTTAAAGGCCGGAAATGAGCCAGCCGCGGCTCGGAGAAAAGCCATCTCCTGGGGGCCTCCCCATGTTCCTCCACTCCTCAAGGAGGACCCCTTTACGGATGGAAGAAAAGGGGGATCTTCGCAGTGGTGGGTTCGGGCCAGAGCGGTCTGCGGGTTTGCCTGCACGTACGCCAGGTGCTCGCACAACGGGCCCAGGTGTTTGAGCCCCGTGGAGGCAGAGGGCTGCTTATTGCTGGATGATAGTGTCCTGCAGGGTTAAGGGACGGCGTGGGCACTCCCAGGGCCACAGAGGGCACCTGGCCTTTAGAGAGTTCCCTGGAAAATTCCCCGCCCAGGCCCCTGGTCCACAAGTCTATCCTGCGTACAGTGTCTGTGCGAGGCTGGGAGTGCTTCTGGGCAGTGTTCCCCAGGGGAAATCGCGTGGTCCTCTAGGTGGCAGGGAGGGCTCCTGTGTCCACGGACAGGTGCCCAGGGACCCTGTGGAACTGCTGTGACCTCTAAAGGGTGGGTCAGGTGAGCCAAGGGAGGTGTGTGCTTGGGAGCCTGAGTGCGCATGCGCGGCCCACGTATAGGCCCGAAACGAGCCAGCCGCGGCTCGGAGAAAAGCCATCTCCTGGGGGCCTCCCCATGTTCTTCCACTCCTCAAGCGTGACCCCTTTACGGATGGAGGAAAAGGGGGATCTTCGCAGTGGTGGGTTCACGCCAGAGGGGTCTGCGGGTTTGCCTCCACGTACGCCAGGTGCCCGCACACCGGGCCCAGGTGTTTGAGCCCCGTGGAGGCAGAGGGCTGCTTATTGCTGGATGCAAGTGTCCTGCGGGGTCAAGGAACGGCATGGGCACTACCCGGGCCACACAGGGCACCGGGCCCTTAGAGAGTTCCATGGGAAATCCCCCGCCCATGCCCCCGGTACCCAAGTCTGTCCTTAGCACACTGTCTGTGCGGGGCTGAAGGTACTGCTAGGCAGTGTGGCCTGTGGGAAATCGTGCGGTCCTCTGAGTGGCAGGGAGGGCTGCTGTTTCCCCGAACAGGTGCGCAGGGACCCTGTAAAACAGCTGTGACCTCTCAAGGTGGGTCATGTGACCCCTCAAGGGTGGGGCACGTGACCTCCCAAGGGTGGGTCAGGAGACCCCACAAGGGTGGGTCACGGGAC
This sequence comes from Desmodus rotundus, assembly GCF_022682495.2. Classification (NCBI taxonomy): domain Eukaryota; kingdom Metazoa; phylum Chordata; class Mammalia; order Chiroptera; family Phyllostomidae; genus Desmodus; species Desmodus rotundus. Next base: position 145,865 of record NW_026527169.1, on the reverse strand, counting down.
CCCTCAAGGGTGGGTCACGAGACCCCTCAAGGGTTGGTCACGTGACCCCAAAAGGGTAGGTCACGAGACCCCTCAAGGGTGGGTCACGTGACCCCTCAGGGGTGGGTCACGTGACCCCTCAGAGGTGGGTCACGTGACCCCTCGGGAGTGGGTCACGAGACCCCTCAGGGGTGGGTCACGTGATACCTCTGGAGTGGGTCACGAGACCCCTCAGGGGTGGGTCACGTGACCCCTCCGGGGTGGCTCCCGTGACCCCTCAGGGGTGGGTGACGTGACCCCTCAACAGTGGTTCAGGAGACACGTCAAGGGTGGGTCCCGTGACCCGAGGGAGGCTTGTGGTGGGGTGCCTGACTGCGCACGCGCGGCCCGCTTATAGGCCCGAAATGAGCCAGCCGCGGCTCGGAGAAAAGCCATCTCCTGGGGGCCTCCCCATGTTCCTCCACTCCTCAAGGAGGACCCCTTTACGGATGGAAGAAAAGGGGTATCTTCGCAGTGGAGGGTTCGGGCCAGAGGGGTCTGCGGGTTTGCCTGCACGTACGCCAGGTGCTCGCACAACGGGCCCAGGTGTTTGAGCCCCGTGGAGGCAGAGGGCTGCTTATTGCTGGATGATAGTGTCCTGCAGGGTTAAGGGACGGCGTGGGCACTCCCAGGGCCACAGAGGGCACCTGGCCTTTAGAGAGTTCCCTGGAAAATTCCCCGCCCAGGCCCCTGGTCCACAAGTCTATCCTGCGTACAGTGTCTGTGCGACGCTGGGAGTGCTTCTGGGCAGTGTTCCCCAGGGGAAATCGCGTGGTCCTCTAGGTGGCAGGGAGGGCTCCTGTGTCCACGGACAGGTGCCCAGGGACCCTGTGGAACTGCTGTGACCTCTAAAGGGTGGGTCAGGTGAGCCAAGGGAGGTGTGTGCTTGGGAGCCTGAGTGCGCATGCGCGGCCCACGTATAGGCCCGAAACGAGCCAGCCGCGGCTCGGAGAAAAGCCATCTCCTGGGGCCTCCCCATGTTCTTCCACTCCTCAAGCGTGACCCCTTTACGGATGGAGGAAAAGGGGGATCTTCGCAGTGGTGGGTTCGCGCCAGAGGGGTCTGCGTGTTTGCCTCCACGTACGCCAGGTGCCCGCACACCGGGCCCAGGTGTTTGAGCCCCGTGGAGGCAGAGGGCTGCTTATTGCTGGATGCAAGTGTCCTGCGGGGTCAAGGAACGGCATGGGCACTCCCCGGGCCACACAGGGCACCGGGCCCTTAGAGAGTTCCATGGGAAATCCCCCGCCAATGCCCCCGGTACCCAAGTCTGTCCTTAGCACACTGTCTGTGCGGGGCTGAAGGTACTGCTAGGCAGTGTGGCCTGTGGGAAATCGTGCGGTCCTCTGAGTGGCAGGGAGGGCTGCTGTTTCCCCGAACAGGTGCGCAGGGACCCTGTAAAACAACTGTGACCTCTCAAGGTGGGTCATGTGACCCCTCAAGGGTGGGGCACGTGACCTCCCAAGGGTGGGTCAGGAGACCCCACAAGGGTGGGTCACGGGACCCCAAAAGGGTAGGTCACGAGACCCCTCAAGGGTGGGGCACGTGACCCCTCAGGGGTGGGTCACGTGACCCCTCGGGAGTGGGTCACGAGACCCCTCAGGGGTGGGTCACGTGATACCTCTGGAGTGGGTCACGTGACCCCTCGGGAGTGGGTCACGAGACCCCTCAGGGGTGGGTCACGTGATACCTCTGGAGTGGGTCACGAGACCCCTCAGGGGTGGGTCACGTGACCCCTCCGGGGTGGCTCCCCTGACCCCTCAGGGGTGGGTGACGTGACCCCTCAACAGTGGTTCAGGAGACACGTCAAGGGTGGGTCCCGTGACCCGAGGGAGGCTTGTGGTGGGGTGCCTGACTGCGCACTCGCGGCCCGCTTATAGGCCCGAAATGAGCCAGCCGCGGCTCGGAGAAAGGCCATCTCCTGGGGGCCTCCCCATGTTCCTCCACTCCTCAAGGAGGACCCCTTTACGGATGGAAGAAAAGGGGGATCTTCGCAGTGGTGGGTTCCGGCCAGAGGCGTCTGCGGGTTTGCCTGCACGTACGCCAGGTGCTCGCACAACGGGCCCAGGTGTTTGAGCCCCGTGGAGGCAGAGGGCTGCTTATTGCTGGATGATAGTGTCCTGCAGGGTTAAGGGACGGCGTGGGCACTCCCAGGGCCACAGAGGGCACCTGGCCTTTAGAGAGTTCCCTGGAAAATTCCCCGCCCAGGCCCCTGGTCCACAAGTCTATCCTGCGTACAGTGTCTGTGCGAGGCTGGGAGTGCTTCTGGGCAGTGTTCCCCAGGGGAAATCGCGTGGTCCTCTAGGTGGCAGGGAGGGCTCCTGTGTCCACGGACAGGTGCCCAGGGACCCTGTGGAACTGCTGTGACCTCTAAAGGGTGGGTCAGGTGAGCCAAGGGAGGTGTGTGCTTGGGAGCCTGAGTGCGCATGCGCGGCCCACGTATAGGCCCGAAACGAGCCAGCCGCGGCTCGGAGAAAAGCCATCTCCTGGGGGCCTCCCCATGTTCTTCCACTCCTCAAGCGTGACCCCTTTACGGATGGAGGAAAAGGGGGATCTTCGCAGTGGTGGGTTCACGCCAGAGGGGTCTGCGGGTTTGCCTCCACGTACGCCAGGTGCCCGCACACCGGGCCCAGGTGTTTGAGCCCCGTGGAGGCAGAGGGCTGCTTATTGCTGGATGCAAGTGTCCTGCGGGGTCAAGGAACGGCATGGGCACTACCCGGGCCACACAGGGCACCGGGCCCTTAGAGAGTTCCATGGGAAATCCCCCGCCCATGCCCCCGGTACCCAAGTCTGTCCTTAGCACACTGTCTGTGCGGGGCTGAAGGTACTGCTAGGCAGTGTGGCCTGTGGGAAATCGTGCGGTCCTCTGAGTGGCAGGGAGGGCTGCTGTTTCCCCGAACAGGTGCGCAGGGACCCTGTAAAACAGCTGTGACCTCTCAAGGTGGGTCATGTGACCCCTCAAGGGTGGGGCACGTGACCTCCCAAGGGTGGGTCAGGAGACCCCACAAGGGTGGGTCACGGGACCCCTCAAGGGTGGGTCACGAGACCCCTCAAGGGTTGGTCACGTGACCCCAAAAGGGTAGGTCACGAGACCCCTCAAGGGTGGGTCACGTGACCCCTCAGGGGTGGGTCACGTGACCCCTCAGAGGTGGGTCACGTGACCCCTCGGGAGTGGGTCACGAGACCCCTCAGGGGTGGGTCACGTGATACCTCTGGAGTGGGTCACGAGACCCCTCAGGGGTGGGTCACGTGACCCCTCCGGGGTGGCTCCCGTGACCCCTCAGGGGTGGGTGACGTGACCCCTCAACAGTGGTTCAGGAGACACGTCAAGGGTGGGTCCCGTGACCCGAGGGAGGCTTGTGGTGGGGTGCCTGACTGCGCACGCGCGGCCCGCTTATAGGCCCGAAATGAGCCAGCCGCGGCTCGGAGAAAAGCCATCTCCTGGGGGCCTCCCCATGTTCCTCCACTCCTCAAGGAGGACCCCTTTACGGATGGAAGAAAAGGGGTATCTTCGCAGTGGAGGGTTCGGGCCAGAGGGGTCTGCGGGTTTGCCTGCACGTACGCCAGGTGCTCGCACAACGGGCCCAGGTGTTTGAGCCCCGTGGAGGCAGAGGGCTGCTTATTGCTGGATGATAGTGTCCTGCAGGGTTAAGGGACGGCGTGGGCACTCCCAGGGCGACAGAGGGCACCTGGCCTTTAGAGAGTTCCCTGGAAAATTCCCCGCCCAGGCCCCTGGTCCACAAGTCTATCCTGCGTACAGTGTCTGTGCGACGCTGGGAGTGCTTCTGGGCAGTGTTCCCCAGGGGAAATCGCGTGGTCCTCTAGGTGGCAGGGAGGGCTCCTGTGTCCACGGACAGGTGCCCAGGGACCCTGTGGAACTGCTGTGACCTCTAAAGGGTGGGTCAGGTGAGCCAAGGGAGGTGTGTGCTTGGGAGCCTGAGTGCGCATGCGCGGCCCACGTATAGGCCCGAAACGAGCCAGCCGCGGCTCGGAGAAAAGCCATCTCCTGGGGGCCTCCCCATGTTCTTCCACTCCTCAAGCGTGACCCCTTTACGGATGGAGGAAAAGGGGGATCTTCGCAGTGGTGGGTTCGCGCCAGAGGGGTCTGCGTGTTTGCCTCCACGTACGCCAGGTGCCCGCACACCGGGCCCAGGTGTTTGAGCCCCGTGGAGGCAGAGGGCTGCTTATTGCTGGATGCAAGTGTCCTGCGGGGTCAAGGAACGGCATGGGCACTCCCCGGGCCACACAGGGCACCGGGCCCTTAGAGAGTTCCATGGGAAATCCCCCGCCAATGCCCCCGGTACCCAAGTCTGTCCTTAGCACACTGTCTGTGCGGGGCTGAAGGTACTGCTAGGCAATGTGGCCTGTGGGAAATCGTGCGGTCCTCTGAGTGGCAGGGAGGGCTGCTGTTTCCCCGAACAGGTGCGCAGGGACCCTGTAAAACAACTGTGACCTCTCAAGGTGGGTCATGTGACCCCTCAAGGGTGGGGCACGTGACCTCCCAAGGGTGGGTCAGGAGACCCCACAAGGGTGGGTCACGGGACCCCAAAAGGGTAGGTCACGAGACCCCTCAAGGGTGGGGCACGTGACCCCTCAGGGGTGGGTCACGTGACCCCTCGGGAGTGGGTCACGAGACCCCTCAGGGGTGGGTCACGTGATACCTCTGGAGTGGGTCACGTGACCCCTCGGGAGTGGGTCACGAGACCCCTCAGGGGTGGGTCACGTGATACCTCTGGAGTGGGTCACGAGACCCCTCAGGGGTGGGTCACGTGACCCCTCCGGGGTGGCTCCCCTGACCCCTCAGGGGTGGGTGACGTGACCCCTCAACAGTGGTTCAGGAGACACGTCAAGGGTGGGTCCCGTGACCCGAGGGAGGCTTGTGGTGGGGTGCCTGAGTGCGCACGCGCGGCCCGCTTATATGCCGGAAATGAGCCAGCCGCGGTTCGGAGAAAAGCCATCTCCTGGGGGCCTCCCCATGTTCCTCCACTCCTCAAGGAGGACCCCTTTACGGATGGAAGAAAAGGGGGATCTTCGCAGTGGAGGGTTCGGGCCAGAGGGGTCTGCGGGTTTGCCTGCACGTACGCCAGGTGCTCGCACAACGGGCCCAGGTGTTTGAGCCCCGTGGAGGCAGAGGGCTGCTTATTGCTGGATGATAGTGTCCTGCAGGGTTAAGGGACGGCGTGGGCACTCCCAGGGCCACAGAGGGCACCTGGCCTTTAGAGAGTTCCCTGGAAAATTCCCCGCCCAGGCCCCTGGTCCACAAGTCTATCCTGCGTACAGTGTCTGTGCGAGGCTGGGAGTGCTTCTGGGCAGTGTTCCCCAGAGGAAATCGCGTGGTCCTCTAGGTGGCAGGGAGGGCTCCTGTGTCCACGGACAGGTGCCCAGGGACCCTGTGGAACTGCTGTGACCTCTAAAGGGTGGGTCAGGTGAGCCAAGGGAGGTGTGTGCTTGGGAGCCTGAGTGCGCATGCGCGGCCCACGTATAGGCCCGAAACGAGCCAGCCGCGGCTCGGAGAAAAGCCATCTCCTGGGGCCTCACCATGTTCTTCCACTCCTCAAGCGTGACCCCTTTACGGATGGAGGAAAAGGGGGATCTTCGCAGTGGTGGGTTCGCGCCAGAGGGGTCTGCGGGTTTGCCTCCACGTACGCCAGGTGCCCGCACACCGGGCCCAGGTGTTTGAGCCCCGTGGAGGCAGAGGGCTGCTTATTGCTGGATGCAAGTGTCCTGCGGGGTCAAGGAACGGCATGGGCACTCCCCAGGCCACACAGGGCACCGGGCCCTTAGAGAGTTCCATGGGAAATCCCCCGCCCATGCACCCGGTACCCAAGTCTGTCCTTAGCACACTGTCTGTGCGGGGCTGAAGGTACTGCTAGGCAGTGTGGCCTGTGGGAAATCGTGCGGTCCTCTGAGTGGCAGGGAGGGCTGCTGTTTTTCCGAACAGGTGCGCAGGGACCCTGTAAAACAGCTGTGACCTCTCAAGGTGGGTCATGTGACCCCTCAAGGGTGGGGCACGTGACCTCCCAAGGGTGGGTCAGGAGACCCCACAAGGGTGGGTCACGGGACCCCTCAAGGGTTGGTCACGTGACCCCAAAAGGGTAGGTCACGAGACCCCTCAAGGGTGGGTCACGTGACCCCTCAGGGGTGGGTCACGTGACCCCTCGGGAGTGGGTCACGAGACCCCTCAGGGGTGGGTCACGTGACCCCTCAGGAGTGGGTCACGAGACCCCTCAGGGGTGGGTCACGTGACCCCTCGGGAGTGGGTCACGAGACCCCTCAGTGGTGGGTCAGGTGATACCTCTGGAGTGGGTCACGAGACCCCTCAGGGGTGGGTCACGTGACCCCTCCGGGGTGGCTCCCGTGACCCCTCAGGGGTGGGTGACGTGACCCCTCAACAGTGGTTCAGGAGACACGTCAAGGGTGGGTCCCGTGACCCGAGGGAGGCTTGTGGTGGGGAGCCTGAGTGCGCACGCGCGGCCCGCTTATAGGCCCGAAATGAGCCAGCCGCGGCTCGGAGAAAAGCCATCTCCTGGGGGCCTCCCCATGTTCCTCCACTCCTCAAGGAGGACCCCTTTACGGATGGAAGAAAAGGGGGATCTTCGCAGTGGTGGGTTCCGGCCAGAGGCGTCTGCGGGTTTGCCTGCACGTACGCCAGGTGCTCGCACAACGGGCCCAGGTGTTTGAGCCCCGTGGAGGCAGAGGGCTGCTTATTGCTGGATGATAGTGTCCTGCAGGGTTAAGGGACGGCGTGGGCACTCCCAGGGCCACAGAGGGCACCTGGCCTTTAGAGAGTTCCCTGGAAAATTCCTCGCCCAGGCCCTTGGTCCACAAGTCTATCCTGGGTACAGTGTCTGTGCGAGGCTGGGAGTGCTTCTGGGCAGTGTTCCCCAGGGGAAATCGCGTGGTCCTCTAGGTGGCAGGGAGGGCTCCTGTGTCCACGGACAGGTGCCCAGGGACCCTGTGGAACTGGTGTGACCTCCAAAGGGTGGGTCAGGTGAGCCAAGGGAGGTGTGTGCTTGGGAGCCTGAGTGCGCATGCGCGGCCCACGTATAGGCCCGAAACGAGCCAGCCGCGGCTCGGAGAAAAGCCATCTCCTGGGGGCCTCCCCATGTTCTTCCACTCCTCAAGCGTGACCCCTTTACGGATGGAGGAAAAGGGGGATCTTCGCAGTGGTGGGTTCGCGCCAGAGGGGTCTGCGGGTTTGCCTCCACGTACGCCAGGTGCCCGCACACCGGGCCCAGGTGTTTGAGCCCCGTGGAGGCAGAGGGCTGCTTATTGCTGGATGCAAGTGTCCTGCGGGGTCAAGGAACGGCATGGGCACTCCCCGGGCCACACAGGGCACCGGGCCCTTAGAGAGTTCCATGGGAAATCCCCCGCCCATGCCCCCGGTACCCAAGTCTGTCCTTAGCACACTGTCTGTGCGGGGCTGAAGGTACTGCTAGGCAGTGTGGCCTGTGGGAAATCGTGCGGTCCTCTGAGTGGCAGGGAGGGCTGCTGTTTCCCCGAACAGGTGCGCAGGGACCCTGTAAAACAGCTGTGACCTCTCAAGGTGGGTCATGTGACCCCTCAAGGGTGGGGCACGTGACCTCCCAAGGGTGGGTCAGGAGACCCCACAAGGGTGGGTCACGGGACCCCTCAAGGGTGGGTCACGAGACCCCTCAAGGGTGGGTCACGTGACCCCTCAGGGGTGGGTCACGTGACCTCTCGGGAGTGGGTCACGTGACCCCTCGGGAGTGGGTCACGAGACCCCTCGGGAGTGGGTCACGAGACCCCTCAGGGGTGGGTCACGTGACCCCTCGGGAGTGGGTCACGAGACCCCTCAGGGGTGGGTCACGTGATACCTCTGGAGTGGGTCACGAGACCCCTCAGGGGTGGGTCACGTGACCCCTCCGGGGTGGCTCCCGTGACCCCTCAGGGGTGGGTGATGTGACCCCTCAACAGTGGTTCAGGAGACACGTCAAGGGTGGGTCCCGTGACCCGAGGGAGACTTGTGGTGGGGAGCCTGAGTGCGCACGCGCGGCCCGCTTATAGGCCCGAAATGAGCCAGCCGCGGCTGGGAGAAAGGCCATCTCCTGGGGGCCTCCCCATGTTCCTCCACTCCTCAAGGAGGACCCCTTTACGGATGGAAGAAAAGGGGGATCTTCGCAGTGGTGGGTTCCGGCCAGAGGCGTCTGCGGGTTTGCCTGCACGTACGCCAGGTGCTCGCACAACGGGCCCAGGTGTTTGAGCCCCGTGGAGGCAGAGGGCTGCTTATTGCTGGATGATAGTGTCCTGCAGGGTTAAGGGACGGCGTGGGCACTCCCAGGGCCACAGAGGGCACCTGGCCTTTAGAGAGTTCCCTGGAAAATTCCTCGCCCAGGCCCTTGGTCCACAAGTCTATCCTGGGTACAGTGTCTGTGCGAGGCTGGGAGTGCTTCTGGGCAGTGTTCCCCAGGGGAAATCGCGTGGTCCTCTAGGTGGCAGGGAGGGCTCCTGTGTCCACGGACAGGTGCCCAGGGACCCTGTGGAACTGCTGTGACCTCTAAAGGGTGGGTCAGGTGAGCCAAGGGAGGTGTGTGCTTGGGAGCCTGAGTGCGCATGCGCGGCCCACGTATAGGCCCGAAACGAGCCAGCCGCGGCTCGGAGAAAAGCCATCTCCTGGGGGCCTCCCCATGTTCTTCCACTCCTCAAGCGTGACCCCTTTACGGATGGAGGAAAAGGGGGATCTTCGCAGTGGTGGGTTCGCGCCAGGGGGTTCTGCGGGTTTGCCTCCACGTACGCCAGGTGCCCGCACACCGGGCCCAGGTGTTTGAGCCCCGTGGAGGCAGAGGGCTGCTTATTGCTGGATGCAAGTGTCCTGCGGGGTCAAGGAACGGCATGGGCACTCCCCGGGCCACTCAGGGCACCGGGCCCTTAGAGAGTTCCATGGGAAATCCCCCGCCCATGCCCCCGGTACCCAAGTCTGTCCTTAGCACACTGTCTGTGCGGGGCTGAAGGTACTGCTAGGCAGTGTGGCCTGTGGGAAATCGTGCGGTCCTCTGAGTGGCAGGGAGGGCTGCTGTTTCCCCGAACAGGTGCGCAGGGACCCTGTAAAACAGCTGTGACCTCTCAAGGTGGGTCATGTGACCCCTCAAGGGTGGGGCACGTGACCTCCCAAGGGTGGGTCAGGAGACCCCACAAGGGTGGGTCACGGGACCCCTCAAGGGTGGGTCACGAGACCCCTCAAGGGTTGGTCACGTGACCCCAAAAGTGTAGGTAACGAGACCCCTCAAGGGTGGGTCACGTGACCCCTCAGGGGTGGGTCACGTGACCCCTCGGGAGTGGGTCACGAGACCCCTCAGGGGTGGGTCACGTGACCCCTCGGGAGTGGGTCACGAGACCCCTCAGGGGTGGGTCACGTGACCCCTCAGTGGTGGGTCACGTGATACCTCTGGAGTGGGTCACGAGACCCCTCAGGGGTGGGTCACGTGACCCCTCCGGGGTGGCTGCCGTGACCCCTCAGGGGTGGGTGATGTGACTCCTCAACAGTGGTTCAGGAGACACGTCAAGGGTGGGTCCCGTGACCCGAGGGAGGCTTGTGGTGGGGAGCCTGAGTGCGCACGCGCGGCCCGCTTATAGGCCCGAAATGAGCCAGCCGCGGCTCGGAGAAAAGCCATCTCCTTGGGGCCTCCCCATGTTCCTCCACTCCTCAAGGAGGACCCCTTTACGGATGGAAGAAAAGGGGGATCTTCGCAGTGGTGGGTTCCGGCCAGAGGCGTCTGCGGGTTTGCCTGCACGTACGCCAGGTGCTCGCACAACGGGCCCAGGTGTTTGAGCCCCGTGGAGGCAGAGGGCTGCTTATTGCTGGATGATAGTGTCCTGCAGGGTTAAGGGACGGCGTGGGCACTCCCAGGGCCACAGAGGGCACCTGGCCTTTAGAGAGTTCCCTGGAAAATTCCTCGCCCAGGCCCTTGGTCCACAAGTCTATCCTGGGTACAGTGTCTGTGCGAGGCTGGGAGTGCTTCTGGGCAGTGTTCCCCAGGGGAAATCGCGTGGTCCTCTAGGTGGCAGGGAGGGCTCCTGTGTCCACGGTTAGGTGCCCAGGGACCCTGTGGAACTGCTGTGACCTCTAAAGGGTGGGTCAGGTGAGCCAAGGGAGGTGTGTGCTTGGGAGCCTGAGTGCGCATGCGCGGCCCACGTATAGGCCCGAAACGAGCCAGCCGCGGCTCGGAGAAAAGCCATCTCCTGGGGGCCTCCCCATGTTCCTCCACTCCTCAAGCGTGACCCCTTTACGGATGGAGGAAAAGGGGGATCTTCGCAGTGGTGGGTTCGCGCCAGAGGGGTCTGCGGGTTTGCCTCCACGTACGCCAGGTGCCCGCACACCGGGCCCAGGTGTTTGAGCCCCGTGGAGGCAGAGGGCTGCTTATTGCTGGATGCAAGTGTCCTGCGGGGTCAAGGAACGGCATGGGCACTCCCCGGGCCACACAGGGCACCGGGCCCTTAGAGAGTTCCATGGGAAATCCCCCGCCCATGCCCCCGGTACCCAAGTCTGTCCTTAGCACACTGTCTGTGCGGGGCTGAAGGTACTGCTAGGCAGTGTGGCCTGTGGGAAATCGTGCGGTCCTCTGAGTGGCAGGGAGGGCTGCTGTTTCCCCGAACAGGTGCGCAGGGACCCTGTAAAACAGCTGTGACCTCTCAAGGTGGGTCATGTGACCCCTCAAGGGTGGGGCACGTGACCTCCCAAGGGTGGGTCAGGAGACCCCACAAGGGTGGGTCACGGGACCCCTCAAGGGTGGGTCACGAGACCCCTCAAGGGTGGGTCACGTGACCCCTCAGGGGTGGGTCACGTGACCTCTCGGGAGTGGGTCACGTGACCCCTCGGGAGTGGGTCACGAGACCCCTCAGGGGTGGGTCACGTGACCCCTCGGGAGTGGGTCACGAGACCCCTCAGGGGTGGGTCACGTGATACCTCTGGAGTGGGTCACGAGACCCCTCAGGGGTGGGTCACGTGACCCCTCCGGGGTGGCTCCCGTGACCCCTCAGGGGTGGGTGATGTGACCCCTCAACAGTGGTTCAGGAGACACGTCAAGGGTGGGTCCCGTGACCCGAGGGAGACTTGTGGTGGGGAGCCTGAGTGCGCACGCGCGGCCCGCTTATAGGCCCGAAATGAGCCAGCCGCGGCTGGGAGAAAGGCCATCTCCTGGGGGCCTCCCCATGTTCCTCCACTCCTCAAGGAGGACCCCTTTACGGATGGAAGAAAAGGGGGATCTTCGCAGTGGTGGGTTCCGGCCAGAGGCGTCTGCGGGTTTGCCTGCACGTACGCCAGGTGCTCGCACAACGGGCCCAGGTGTTTGAGCCCCGTGGAGGCAGAGGGCTGCTTATTGCTGGATGATAGTGTCCTGCAGGGTTAAGGGACGGCGTGGGCACTCCCAGGGCCACAGAGGGCACCTGGCCTTTAGAGAGTTCCCTGGAAAATTCCTCGCCCAGGCCCTTGGTCCACAAGTCTATCCTGGGTACAGTGTCTGTGCGAGGCTGGGAGTGCTTCTGGGCAGTGTTCCCCAGGGGAAATCGCGTGGTCCTCTAGGTGGCAGGGAGGGCTCCTGTGTCCACGGACAGGTGCCCAGGGACCCTGTGGAACTGCTGTGACCTCTAAAGGGTGGGTCAGGTGAGCCAAGGGAGGTGTGTGCTTGGGAGCCTGAGTGCGCATGCGCGGCCCACGTATAGGCCCGAAACGAGCCAGCCGCGGCTCGGAGAAAAGCCATCTCCTGGGGGCCTCCCCATGTTCTTCCACTCCTCAAGCGTGACCCCTTTACGGATGGAGGAAAAGGGGGATCTTCGCAGTGGTGGGTTCGCGCCAGGGGGTTCTGCGGGTTTGCCTCCACGTACGCCAGGTGCCCGCACACCGGGCCCAGGTGTTTGAGCCCCGTGGAGGCAGAGGGCTGCTTATTGCTGGATGCAAGTGTCCTGCGGGGTCAAGGAACGGCATGGGCACTCCCCGGGCCACTCAGGGCACCGGGCCCTTAGAGAGTTCCATGGGAAATCCCCCGCCCATGCCCCCGGTACCCAAGTCTGTCCTTAGCACACTGTCTGTGCGGGGCTGAAGGTACTGCTAGGCAGTGTGGCCTGTGGGAAATCGTGCGGTCCTCTGAGTGGCAGGGAGGGCTGCTGTTTCCCCGAACAGGTGCGCAGGGACCCTGTAAAACAGCTGTGACCTCTCAAGGTGGGTCATGTGACCCCTCAAGGGTGGGGCACGTGACCTCCCAAGGGTGGGTCAGGAGACCCCACAAGGGTGGGTCACGGGACCCCTCAAGGGTGGGTCACGAGACCCCTCAAGGGTTGGTCACGTGACCCCAAAAGTGTAGGTAACGAGACCCCTCAAGGGTGGGTCACGTGACCCCTCAGGGGTGGGTCACGTGACCCCTCGGGAGTGGGTCACGAGACCCCTCAGGGGTGGGTCACGTGACCCCTCGGGAGTGGGTCACGTGACCCCTCGGGAGTGGGTCACGAGACCCCTCAGGGGTGGGTCACGTGACCCCTCGGGAGTGGGTCACGAGACCCCTCAGGGGTGGGTCACGTGACCCCTCCGGGGTGGCTCCCGTGACCCCTCAGGGGTGGGTGACGTGACTCCTCAACAGTGGTTCAGGAGACACGTCAAGGGTGGGTCCCGTGACCCGAGGGAGGCTTGTGGTGGGGAGCCTGAGTGCGCACGCGCGGCCCGCTTATAGGCCCGAAATGAGCCAGCCGCGGCTCGGAGAAAAGCCATCTCCTTGGGGCCTCCCCATGTTCCTCCACTCCTCAAGGAGGACCCCTTTACGGATGGAAGAAAAGGGGGATCTTCGCAGTGGTGGGTTCGGGCCAGAGCGGTCTGCGGGTTTGCCTGCACGTACGCCAGGTGCTCGCACAACGGGCCCAGGTGTTTGAGCCCCGTGGAGGCAGAGGGCTGCTTATTGCTGGATGATAGTGTCCTGCAGGGTTAAGGGACGGCGTGGGCACTCCCAGGGCCACAGAGGGCACCTGGCCTTTAGAGAGTTCCCTGGAAAATTCCCCGCCCAGGCCCCTGGTCCACAAGTCTATCCTGGGTACAGTGTCTGTGCGAGGCTGGGAGTGCTTCTGGGCAGTGTTCCCCAGGGGAAATCGCGTGGTCCTCTAGGTGGCAGGGAGGGCTCCTGTGTCCACGGACAGGTGCCCAGGGACCCTGTGGAACTGCTGTGACCTCTAAAGGGTGGGTCAGGTGAGCCAAGGGAGGTGTGTGCTTGGGAGCCTGAGTGCGCATGCGCGGCCCACGTATAGGCCCGAAACGAGCCAGCCGCGGCTCGGAGAAAAGCCATCTCCTGGGGGCCTCCCCATGTTCTTCCACTCCTCAAGCGTGACCCCTTTACGGATGGAGGAAAAGGGGGATCTTCGCAGTGGTGGGTTCGCGCCAGAGGGGTCTGCGGGTTTGCCTCCACGTACGCCAGGTGCCCGCACACCGGGCCCAGGTGTTTGAGCCCCGTGGAGGCAGAGGGCTGCTTATTGCTGGATGCAAGTGTCCTGCGGGGTCAAGGAACGGCATGGGCACTACCCGGGCCACACAGGGCACCGGGCCCTTAGAGAGTTCCATGGGAAATCCCCCGCCCATGCCCCCGGTACCCAAGTCTGTCCTTAGCACACTGTCTGTGCGGGGCTGAAGGTACTGCTAGGCAGTGTGGCCTGTGGGAAATCGTGCGGTCCTCTGAGTGGCAGGGAGGGCTGCTGTTTCCCCGAACAGGTGCGCAGGGACCCTGTAAAACAGCTGTGACCTCTCAAGGTGGGTCATGTGACCCCTCAAGGGTGGGGCACGTGACCTCCCAAGGGTGGGTCAGGAGACCCCACAAGGGTGGGTCACGGGACCCCTCAAGGGTGGGTCACGAGACCCCTCAAGGGTTGGTCACGTGACCCCAAAAGGGTAGGTCACGAGACCCCTCAAGGGTGGGTCACGTGACCCCTCAGGGGTGGGTCACGTGACCCCTCAGAGGTGGGTCACGTGACCCCTCGGGAGTGGGTCACGAGACCCCTCAGGGGTGGGTCACGTGATACCTCTGGAGTGGGTCACGAGACCCCTCAGGGGTGGGTCACGTGACCCCTCCGGGGTGGCTCCCGTGACCCCTCAGGGGTGGGTGACGTGACCCCTCAACAGTGGTTCAGGAGACACGTCAAGGGTGGGTCCCGTGACCCGAGGGAGGCTTGTGGTGGGGTGCCTGACTGCGCACGCGCGGCCCGCTTATAGGCCCGAAATGAGCCAGCCGCGGCTCGGAGAAAAGCCATCTCCTGGGGGCCTCCCCATGTTCCTCCACTCCTCAAGGAGGACCCCTTTACGGATGGAAGAAAAGGGGTATCTTCGCAGTGGAGGGTTCGGGCCAGAGGGGTCTGTGGGTTTGCCTGCACGTACGCCAGGTGCTCGCACAACGGGCCCAGGTGTTTGAGCCCCGTGGAGGCAGAGGGCTGCTTATTGCTGGATGATAGTGTCCTGCAGGGTTAAGGGACGGCGTGGGCACTCCCAGGGCGACAGAGGGCACCTGGCCTTTAGAGAGTTCCCTGGAAAATTCCCCGCCCAGGCCCCTGGTCCACAAGTCTATCCTGCGTACAGTGTCTGTGCGACGCTGGGAGTGCTTCTGGGCAGTGTTCCCCAGGGGAAATCGCGTGGTCCTCTAGGTGGCAGGGAGGGCTCCTGTGTCCACGGACAGGTGCCCAGGGACCCTGTGGAACTGCTGTGACCTCTAAAGGGTGGGTCAGGTGAGCCAAGGGAGGTGTGTGCTTGGGAGCCTGAGTGCGCATGCGCGGCCCACGTATAGGCCCGAAACGAGCCAGCCGCGGCTCGGAGAAAAGCCATCTCCTGGGGGCCTCCCCATGTTCTTCCACTCCTCAAGCGTGACCCCTTTACGGATGGAGGAAAAGGGGGATCTTCGCAGTGGTGGGTTCGCGCCAGAGGGGTCTGCGTGTTTGCCTCCACGTACGCCAGGTGCCCGCACACCGGGCCCAGGTGTTTGAGCCCCGTGGAGGCAGAGGGCTGCTTATTGCTGGATGCAAGTGTCCTGCGGGGTCAAGGAACGGCATGGGCACTCCCCGGGCCACACAGGGCACCGGGCCCTTAGAGAGTTCCATGGGAAATCCCCCGCCAATGCCCCCGGTACCCAAGTCTGTCCTTAGCACACTGTCTGTGCGGGGCTGAAGGTACTGCTAGGCAATGTGGCCTGTGGGAAATCGTGCGGTCCTCTGAGTGGCAGGGAGGGCTGCTGTTTCCCCGAACAGGTGCGCAGGGACCCTGTAAAACAACTGTGACCTCTCAAGGTGGGTCATGTGACCCCTCAAGGGTGGGGCACGTGACCTCCCAAGGGTGGGTCAGGAGACCCCACAAGGGTGGGTCACGGGACCCCAAAAGGGTAGGTCACGAGACCCCTCAAGGGTGGGGCACGTGACCCCTCAGGGGTGGGTCACGTGACCCCTCGGGAGTGGGTCACGAGACCCCTCAGGGGTGGGTCACGTGATACCTCTGGAGTGGGTCACGTGACCCCTCGGGAGTGGGTCACGAGACCCCTCAGGGGTGGGTCACGTGATACCTCTGGAGTGGGTCACGAGACCCCTCAGGGGTGGGTGACGTGACCCCTCAACAGTGGTTCAGGAGACACGTCAAGGGTGGGTCCCGTGACCCGAGGGAGGCTTGTGGTGGGGTGCCTGACTGCGCACTCGCGGCCCGCTTATAGGCCCGAAATGAGCCAGCCGCGGCTCGGAGAAAGGCCATCTCCTGGGGGCCTCCCCATGTTCCTCCACTCCTCAAGGAGGACCCCTTTACGGATGGAAGAAAAGGGGGATCTTCGCAGTGGTGGGTTCCGGCCAGAGGCGTCTGCGGGTTTGCCTGCACGTACGCCAGGTGCTCGCACAACGGGCCCAGGTGTTTGAGCCCCGTGGAGGCAGAGGGCTGCTTATTGCTGGATGATAGTGTCCTGCAGGGTTAAGGGACGGCGTGGGCACTCCCAGGGCCACAGAGGGCACCTGGCCTTTAGAGAGTTCCCTGGAAAATTCCCCGCCCAGGCCCCTGGTCCACAAGTCTATCCTGCGTACAGTGTCTGTGCGAGGCTGGGAGTGCTTCTGGGCAGTGTTCCCCAGGGGAAATCGCGTGGTCCTCTAGGTGGCAGGGAGGGCTCCTGTGTCCACGGACAGGTGCCCAGGGACCCTGTGGAACTGCTGTGACCTCTAAAGGGTGGGTCAGGTGAGCCAAGGGAGGTGTGTGCTTGGGAGCCTGAGTGCGCATGCGCGGCCCACGTATAGGCCCGAAACGAGCCAGCCGCGGCTCGGAGAAAAGCCATCTCCTGGGGGCCTCCCCATGTTCTTCCACTCCTCAAGCGTGACCCCTTTACGGATGGAGGAAAAGGGGGATCTTCGCAGTGGTGGGTTCACGCCAGAGGGGTCTGCGGGTTTGCCTCCACGTACGCCAGGTGCCCGCACACCGGGCCCAGGTGTTTGAGCCCCGTGGAGGCAGAGGGCTGCTTATTGCTGGATGCAAGTGTCCTGCGGGGTCAAGGAACGGCATGGGCACTACCCGGGCCACACAGGGCACCGGGCCCTTAGAGAGTTCCATGGGAAATCCCCCGCCCATGCCCCCGGTACCCAAGTCTGTCCTTAGCACACTGTCTGTGCGGGGCTGAAGGTACTGCTAGGCAGTGTGGCCTGTGGGAAATCGTGCGGTCCTCTGAGTGGCAGGGAGGGCTGCTGTTTCCCCGAACAGGTGCGCAGGGACCCTGTAAAACAGCTGTGACCTCTCAAGGTGGGTCATGTGACCCCTCAAGGGTGGGGCACGTGACCTCCCAAGGGTGGGTCAGGAGACCCCACAAGGGTGGGTCACGGGACCCCTCAAGGGTGGGTCACGAGACCCCTCAAGGGTTGGTCACGTGACCCCAAAAGGGTAGGTCACGAGACCCCTCAAGGGTGGGTCACGTGACCCCTCAGGGGTGGGTCACGTGACCCCTCAGAGGTGGGTCACGTGACCCCTCGGGAGTGGGTCACGAGACCCCTCAGGGGTGGGTCACGTGATACCTCTGGAGTGGGTCACGAGACCCCTCAGGGGTGGGTCACGTGACCCCTCCGGGGTGGCTCCCGTGACCCCTCAGGGGTGGGTGACGTGACCCCTCAACAGTGGTTCAGGAGACACGTCAAGGGTGGGTCCCGTGACCCGAGGGAGGCTTGTGGTGGGGTGCCTGACTGCGCACGCGCGGCCCGCTTATAGGCCCGAAATGAGCCAGCCGCGGCTCGGAGAAAAGCCATCTCCTGGGGGCCTCCCCATGTTCCTCCACTCCTCAAGGAGGACCCCTTTACGGATGGAAGAAAAGGGGTATCTTCGCAGTGGAGGGTTCGGGCCAGAGGGGTCTGCGGGTTTGCCTGCACGTACGCCAGGTGCTCGCACAACGGGCCCAGGTGTTTGAGCCCCGTGGAGGCAGAGGGCTGCTTATTGCTGGATGATAGTGTCCTGCAGGGTTAAGGGACGGCGTGGGCACTCCCAGGGCGACAGAGGGCACCTGGCCTTTAGAGAGTTCCCTGGAAAATTCCCCGCCCAGGCCCCTGGTCCACAAGTCTATCCTGCGTACAGTGTCTGTGCGACGCTGGGAGTGCTTCTGGGCAGTGTTCCCCAGGGGAAATCGCGTGGTCCTCTAGGTGGCAGGGAGGGCTCCTGTGTCCACGGACAGGTGCCCAGGGACCCTGTGGAACTGCTGTGACCTCTAAAGGGTGGGTCAGGTGAGCCAAGGGAGGTGTGTGCTTGGGAGCCTGAGTGCGCATGCGCGGCCCACGTATAGGCCCGAAACGAGCCAGCCGCGGCTCGGAGAAAAGCCATCTCCTGGGGGCCTCCCCATGTTCTTCCACTCCTCAAGCGTGACCCCTTTACGGATGGAGGAAAAGGGGGATCTTCGCAGTGGTGGGTTCGCGCCAGAGGGGTCTGCGTGTTTGCCTCCACGTACGCCAGGTGCCCGCACACCGGGCCCAGGTGTTTGAGCCCCGTGGAGGCAGAGGGCTGCTTATTGCTGGATGCAAGTGTCCTGCGGGGTCAAGGAACGGCATGGGCACTCCCCGGGCCACACAGGGCACCGGGCCCTTAGAGAGTTCCATGGGAAATCCCCCGCCAATGCCCCCGGTACCCAAGTCTGTCCTTAGCACACTGTCTGTGCGGGGCTGAAGGTACTGCTAGGCAATGTGGCCTGTGGGAAATCGTGCGGTCCTCTGAGTGGCAGGGAGGGCTGCTGTTTCCCCGAACAGGTGCGCAGGGACCCTGTAAAACAACTGTGACCTCTCAAGGTGGGTCATGTGACCCCTCAAGGGTGGGGCACGTGACCTCCCAAGGGTGGGTCAGGAGACCCCACAAGGGTGGGTCACGGGACCCCAAAAGGGTAGGTCACGAGACCCCTCAAGGGTGGGGCACGTGACCCCTCAGGGGTGGGTCACGTGACCCCTCGGGAGTGGGTCACGAGACCCCTCAGGGGTGGGTCACGTGATACCTCTGGAGTGGGTCACGTGACCCCTCGGGAGTGTGTCACGAGACCCCTCAGGGGTGGGTCACGTGATACCTCTGGAGTGGGTCACGAGACCCCTCAGGGGTGGGTCACGTGACCCCTCCGGGGTGGCTCCCCTGACCCCTCAGGGGTGGGTGACGTGACCCCTCAACAGTGGTTCAGGAGACACGTCAAGGGTGGGTCCCGTGACCCGAGGGAGGCTTGTGGTGGGGTGCCTGACTGCGCACTCGCGGCCCGCTTATAGGCCCGAAATGAGCCAGCCGCGGCTCGGAGAAAGGCCATCTCCTGGGGGCCTCCCCATGTTCCTCCACTCCTCAAGGAGGACCCCTTTACGGATGGAAGAAAAGGGGGATCTTCGCAGTGGTGGGTTCCGGCCAGAGGCGTCTGCGGGTTTGCCTGCACGTACGCCAGGTGCTCGCACAACGGGCCCAGGTGTTTGAGCCCCGTGGAGGCAGAGGGCTGCTTATTGCTGGATGATAGTGTCCTGCAGGGTTAAGGGACGGCGTGGGCACTCCCAGGGCCACAGAGGGCACCTGGCCTTTAGAGAGTTCCCTGGAAAATTCCTCGCCCAGGCCCTTGGTCCACAAGTCTATCCTGGGTACAGTGTCTGTGCGAGGCTGGGAGTGCTTCTGGGCAGTGTTCCCCAGGGGAAATCGCGTGGTCCTCTAGGTGGCAGGGAGGGCTCCTGTGTCCACGGACAGGTGCCCAGGGACCCTGTGGAACTGCTGTGACCTCTAAAGGGTGGGTCAGGTGAGCCAAGGGAGGTGTGTGCTTGGGAGCCTGAGTGCGCATGCGCGGCCCACGTATAGGCCCGAAACGAGCCAGCCGCGGCTCGGAGAAAAGCCATCTCCTGGGGGCCTCCCCATGTTCTTCCACTCCTCAAGCGTGACCCCTTTACGGATGGAGGAAAAGGGGGATCTTCGCAGTGGTGGGTTCACGCCAGAGGGGTCTGCGGGTTTGCCTCCACGTACGCCAGGTGCCCGCACACCGGGCCCAGGTGTTTGAGCCCCGTGGAGGCAGAGGGCTGCTTATTGCTGGATGCAAGTGTCCTGCGGGGTCAAGGAACGGCATGGGCACTACCCGGGCCACACAGGGCACCGGGCCCTTAGAGAGTTCCATGGGAAATCCCCCGCCCATGCCCCCGGTACCCAAGTCTGTCCTTAGCACACTGTCTGTGCGGGGCTGAAGGTACTGCTAGGCAGTGTGGCCTGTGGGAAATCGTGCGGTCCTCTGAGTGGCAGGGAGGGCTGCTGTTTCCCCGAACAGGTGCGCAGGGACCCTGTAAAACAGCTGTGACCTCTCAAGGTGGGTCATGTGACCCCTCAAGGGTGGGGCACGTGACCTCCCAAGGGTGGGTCAGGAGACCCCACAAGGGTGGGTCACGGGACCCCTCAAGGGTGGGTCACGAGACCCCTCAAGGGTTGGTCACGTGACCCCAAAAGGGTAGGTCACGAGACCCCTCAAGGGTGGGTCACGTGACCCCTCAGGGGTGGGTCACGTGACCCCTCAGAGGTGGGTCACGTGACCCCTCGGGAGTGGGTCACGAGACCCCTCAGGGGTGGGTCACGTGATACCTCTGGAGTGGGTCACGAGACCCCTCAGGGGTGGGTCACGTGACCCCTCCGGGGTGGCTCCCGTGACCCCTCAGGGGTGGGTGACGTGACCCCTCAACAGTGGTTCAGGAGACACGTCAAGGGTGGGTCCCGTGACCCGAGGGAGGCTTGTGGTGGGGTGCCTGACTGCGCACGCGCGGCCCGCTTATAGGCCCGAAATGAGCCAGCCGCGGCTCGGAGAAAAGCCATCTCCTGGGGGCCTCCCCATGTTCCTCCACTCCTCAAGGAGGACCCCTTTACGGATGGAAGAAAAGGGGTATCTTCGCAGTGGAGGGTTCGGGCCAGAGGGGTCTGTGGGTTTGCCTGCACGTACGCCAGGTGCTCGCACAACGGGCCCAGGTGTTTGAGCCCCGTGGAGGCAGAGGGCTGCTTATTGCTGGATGATAGTGTCCTGCAGGGTTAAGGGACGGCGTGGGCACTCCCAGGGCGACAGAGGGCACCTGGCCTTTAGAGAGTTCCCTGGAAAATTCCCCGCCCAGGCCCCTGGTCCACAAGTCTATCCTGCGTACAGTGTCTGTGCGACGCTGGGAGTGCTTCTGGGCAGTGTTCCCCAGGGGAAATCGCGTGGTCCTCTAGGTGGCAGGGAGGGCTCCTGTGTCCACGGACAGGTGCCCAGGGACCCTGTGGAACTGCTGTGACCTCTAAAGGGTGGGTCAGGTGAGCCAAGGGAGGTGTGTGCTTGGGAGCCTGAGTGCGCATGCGCGGCCCACGTATAGGCCCGAAACGAGCCAGCCGCGGCTCGGAGAAAAGCCATCTCCTGGGGGCCTCCCCATGTTCTTCCACTCCTCAAGCGTGACCCCTTTACGGATGGAGGAAAAGGGGGATCTTCGCAGTGGTGGGTTCGCGCCAGAGGGGTCTGCGTGTTTGCCTCCACGTACGCCAGGTGCCCGCACACCGGGCCCAGGTGTTTGAGCCCCGTGGAGGCAGAGGGCTGCTTATTGCTGGATGCAAGTGTCCTGCGGGGTCAAGGAACGGCATGGGCACTCCCCGGGCCACACAGGGCACCGGGCCCTTAGAGAGTTCCATGGGAAATCCCCCGCCAATGCCCCCGGTACCCAAGTCTGTCCTTAGCACACTGTCTGTGCGGGGCTGAAGGTACTGCTAGGCAATGTGGCCTGTGGGAAATCGTGCGGTCCTCTGAGTGGCAGGGAGGGCTGCTGTTTCCCCGAACAGGTGCGCAGGGACCCTGTAAAACAACTGTGACCTCTCAAGGTGGGTCATGTGACCCCTCAAGGGTGGGGCACGTGACCTCCCAAGGGTGGGTCAGGAGACCCCACAAGGGTGGGTCACGGGACCCCAAAAGGGTAGGTCACGAGACCCCTCAAGGGTGGGGCACGTGACCCCTCAGGGGTGGGTCACGTGACCCCTCGGGAGTGGGTCACGAGACCCCTCAGGGGTGGGTCACGTGATACCTCTGGAGTGGGTCACGTGACCCCTCGGGAGTGTGTCACGAGACCCCTCAGGGGTGGGTCACGTGATACCTCTGGAGTGGGTCACGAGACCCCTCAGGGGTGGGTCACGTGACCCCTCCGGGGTGGCTCCCCTGACCCCTCAGGGGTGGGTGACGTGACCCCTCAACAGTGGTTCAGGAGACACGTCAAGGGTGGGTCCCGTGACCCGAGGGAGGCTTGTGGTGGGGTGCCTGACTGCGCACTCGCGGCCCGCTTATAGGCCCGAAATGAGCCAGCCGCGGCTCGGAGAAAGGCCATCTCCTGGGGGCCTCCCCATGTTCCTCCACTCCTCAAGGAGGACCCCTTTACGGATGGAAGAAAAGGGGGATCTTCGCAGTGGTGGGTTCCGGCCAGAGGCGTCTGCGGGTTTGCCTGCACGTACGCCAGGTGCTCGCACAACGGGCCCAGGTGTTTGAGCCCCGTGGAGGCAGAGGGCTGCTTATTGCTGGATGATAGTGTCCTGCAGGGTTAAGGGACGGCGTGGGCACTCCCAGGGCCACAGAGGGCACCTGGCCTTTAGAGAGTTCCCTGGAAAATTCCTCGCCCAGGCCCTTGGTCCACAAGTCTATCCTGGGTACAGTGTCTGTGCGAGGCTGGGAGTGCTTCTGGGCAGTGTTCCCCAGGGGAAATCGCGTGGTCCTCTAGGTGGCAGGGAGGGCTCCTGTGTCCACGGACAGGTGCCCAGGGACCCTGTGGAACTGCTGTGACCTCTAAAGGGTGGGTCAGGTGAGCCAAGGGAGGTGTGTGCTTGGGAGCCTGAGTGCGCATGCGCGGCCCACGTATAGGCCCGAAACGAGCCAGCCGCGGCTCGGAGAAAAGCCATCTCCTGGGGGCCTCCCCATGTTCTTCCACTCCTCAAGCGTGACCCCTTTACGGATGGAGGAAAAGGGGGATCTTCGCAGTGGTGGGTTCACGCCAGAGGGGTCTGCGGGTTTGCCTCCACGTACGCCAGGTGCCCGCACACCGGGCCCAGGTGTTTGAGCCCCGTGGAGGCAGAGGGCTGCTTATTGCTGGATGCAAGTGTCCTGCGGGGTCAAGGAACGGCATGGGCACTACCCGGGCCACACAGGGCACCGGGCCCTTAGAGAGTTCCATGGGAAATCCCCCGCCCATGCCCCCGGTACCCAAGTCTGTCCTTAGCACACTGTCTGTGCGGGGCTGAAGGTACTGCTAGGCAGTGTGGCCTGTGGGAAATCGTGCGGTCCTCTGAGTGGCAGGGAGGGCTGCTGTTTCCCCGAACAGGTGCGCAGGGACCCTGTAAAACAGCTGTGACCTCTCAAGGTGGGTCATGTGACCCCTCAAGGGTGGGGCACGTGACCTCCCAAGGGTGGGTCAGGAGACCCCACAAGGGTGGGTCACGGGACCCCTCAAGGGTGGGTCACGAGACCCCTCAAGGGTTGGTCACGTGACCCCAAAAGGGTAGGTCACGAGACCCCTCAAGGGTGGGTCACGTGACCCCTCAGGGGTGGGTCACGTGACCCCTCAGAGGTGGGTCACGTGACCCCTCGGGAGTGGGTCACGAGACCCCTCAGGGGTGGGTCACGTGATACCTCTGGAGTGGGTCACGAGACCCCTCAGGGGTGGGTCACGTGACCCCTCCGGGGTGGCTCCCGTGACCCCTCAGGGGTGGGTGACGTGACCCCTCAACAGTGGTTCAGGAGACACGTCAAGGGTGGGTCCCGTGACCCGAGGGAGGCTTGTGGTGGGGTGCCTGACTGCGCACGCGCGGCCCGCTTATAGGCCCGAAATGAGCCAGCCGCGGCTCGGAGAAAAGCCATCTCCTGGGGGCCTCCCCATGTTCCTCCACTCCTCAAGGAGGACCCCTTTACGGATGGAAGAAAAGGGGTATCTTCGCAGTGGAGGGTTCGGGCCAGAGGGGTCTGTGGGTTTGCCTGCACGTACGCCAGGTGCTCGCACAACGGGCCCAGGTGTTTGAGCCCCGTGGAGGCAGAGGGCTGCTTATTGCTGGATGATAGTGTCCTGCAGGGTTAAGGGACGGCGTGGGCACTCCCAGGGCGACAGAGGGCACCTGGCCTTTAGAGAGTTCCCTGGAAAATTCCCCGCCCAGGCCCCTGGTCCACAAGTCTATCCTGCGTACAGTGTCTGTGCGACGCTGGGAGTGCTTCTGGGCAGTGTTCCCCAGGGGAAATCGCGTGGTCCTCTAGGTGGCAGGGAGGGCTCCTGTGTCCACGGACAGGTGCCCAGGGACCCTGTGGAACTGCTGTGACCTCTAAAGGGTGGGTCAGGTGAGCCAAGGGAGGTGTGTGCTTGGGAGCCTGAGTGCGCATGCGCGGCCCACGTATAGGCCCGAAACGAGCCAGCCGCGGCTCGGAGAAAAGCCATCTCCTGGGGGCCTCCCCATGTTCTTCCACTCCTCAAGCGTGACCCCTTTACGGATGGAGGAAAAGGGGGATCTTCGCAGTGGTGGGTTCGCGCCAGAGGGGTCTGCGTGTTTGCCTCCACGTACGCCAGGTGCCCGCACACCGGGCCCAGGTGTTTGAGCCCCGTGGAGGCAGAGGGCTGCTTATTGCTGGATGCAAGTGTCCTGCGGGGTCAAGGAACGGCATGGGCACTCCCCGGGCCACACAGGGCACCGGGCCCTTAGAGAGTTCCATGGGAAATCCCCCGCCAATGCCCCCGGTACCCAAGTCTGTCCTTAGCACACTGTCTGTGCGGGGCTGAAGGTACTGCTAGGCAATGTGGCCTGTGGGAAATCGTGCGGTCCTCTGAGTGGCAGGGAGGGCTGCTGTTTCCCCGAACAGGTGCGCAGGGACCCTGTAAAACAACTGTGACCTCTCAAGGTGGGTCATGTGACCCCTCAAGGGTGGGGCACGTGACCTCCCAAGGGTGGGTCAGGAGACCCCACAAGGGTGGGTCACGGGACCCCAAAAGGGTAGGTCACGAGACCCCTCAAGGGTGGGGCACGTGACCCCTCAGGGGTGGGTCACGTGACCCCTCGGGAGTGGGTCACGAGACCCCTCAGGGGTGGGTCACGTGATACCTCTGGAGTGGGTCACGTGACCCCTCGGGAGTGGGTCACGAGACCCCTCAGGGGTGGGTCACGTGATACCTCTGGAGTGGGTCACGAGACCCCTCAGGGGTGGGTGACGTGACCCCTCAACAGTGGTTCAGGAGACACGTCAAGGGTGGGTCCCGTGACCCGAGGGAGGCTTGTGGTGGGGTGCCTGACTGCGCACTCGCGGCCCGCTTATAGGCCCGAAATGAGCCAGCCGCGGCTCGGAGAAAGGCCATCTCCTGGGGGCCTCCCCATGTTCCTCCACTCCTCAAGGAGGACCCCTTTACGGATGGAAGAAAAGGGGGATCTTCGCAGTGGTGGGTTCCGGCCAGAGGCGTCTGCGGGTTTGCCTGCACGTACGCCAGGTGCTCGCACAACGGGCCCAGGTGTTTGAGCCCCGTGGAGGCAGAGGGCTGCTTATTGCTGGATGATAGTGTCCTGCAGGGTTAAGGGACGGCGTGGGCACTCCCAGGGCCACAGAGGGCACCTGGCCTTTAGAGAGTTCCCTGGAAAATTCCCCGCCCAGGCCCCTGGTCCACAAGTCTATCCTGCGTACAGTGTCTGTGCGAGGCTGGGAGTGCTTCTGGGCAGTGTTCCCCAGGGGAAATCGCGTGGTCCTCTAGGTGGCAGGGAGGGCTCCTGTGTCCACGGACAGGTGCCCAGGGACCCTGTGGAACTGCTGTGACCTCTAAAGGGTGGGTCAGGTGAGCCAAGGGAGGTGTGTGCTTGGGAGCCTGAGTGCGCATGCGCGGCCCACGTATAGGCCCGAAACGAGCCAGCCGCGGCTCGGAGAAAAGCCATCTCCTGGGGGCCTCCCCATGTTCTTCCACTCCTCAAGCGTGACCCCTTTACGGATGGAGGAAAAGGGGGATCTTCGCAGTGGTGGGTTCACGCCAGAGGGGTCTGCGGGTTTGCCTCCACGTACGCCAGGTGCCCGCACACCGGGCCCAGGTGTTTGAGCCCCGTGGAGGCAGAGGGCTGCTTATTGCTGGATGCAAGTGTCCTGCGGGGTCAAGGAACGGCATGGGCACTACCCGGGCCACACAGGGCACCGGGCCCTTAGAGAGTTCCATGGGAAATCCCCCGCCCATGCCCCCGGTACCCAAGTCTGTCCTTAGCACACTGTCTGTGCGGGGCTGAAGGTACTGCTAGGCAGTGTGGCCTGTGGGAAATCGTGCGGTCCTCTGAGTGGCAGGGAGGGCTGCTGTTTCCCCGAACAGGTGCGCAGGGACCCTGTAAAACAGCTGTGACCTCTCAAGGTGGGTCATGTGACCCCTCAAGGGTGGGGCACGTGACCTCCCAAGGGTGGGTCAGGAGACCCCACAAGGGTGGGTCACGGGACCCCTCAAGGGTGGGTCACGAGACCCCTCAAGGGTTGGTCACGTGACCCCAAAAGGGTAGGTCACGAGACCCCTCAAGGGTGGGTCACGTGACCCCTCAGGGGTGGGTCACGTGACCCCTCAGAGGTGGGTCACGTGACCCCTCGGGAGTGGGTCACGAGACCCCTCAGGGGTGGGTCACGTGATACCTCTGGAGTGGGTCACGAGACCCCTCAGGGGTGGGTCACGTGACCCCTCCGGGGTGGCTCCCGTGACCCCTCAGGGGTGGGTGACGTGACCCCTCAACAGTGGTTCAGGAGACACGTCAAGGGTGGGTCCCGTGACCCGAGGGAGGCTTGTGGTGGGGTGCCTGACTGCGCACGCGCGGCCCGCTTATAGGCCCGAAATGAGCCAGCCGCGGCTCGGAGAAAAGCCATCTCCTGGGGGCCTCCCCATGTTCCTCCACTCCTCAAGGAGGACCCCTTTACGGATGGAAGAAAAGGGGTATCTTCGCAGTGGAGGGTTCGGGCCAGAGGGGTCTGCGGGTTTGCCTGCACGTACGCCAGGTGCTCGCACAACGGGCCCAGGTGTTTGAGCCCCGTGGAGGCAGAGGGCTGCTTATTGCTGGATGATAGTGTCCTGCAGGGTTAAGGGACGGCGTGGGCACTCCCAGGGCGACAGAGGGCACCTGGCCTTTAGAGAGTTCCCTGGAAAATTCCCCGCCCAGGCCCCTGGTCCACAAGTCTATCCTGCGTACAGTGTCTGTGCGACGCTGGGAGTGCTTCTGGGCAGTGTTCCCCAGGGGAAATCGCGTGGTCCTCTAGGTGGCAGGGAGGGCTCCTGTGTCCACGGACAGGTGCCCAGGGACCCTGTGGAACTGCTGTGACCTCTAAAGGGTGGGTCAGGTGAGCCAAGGGAGGTGTGTGCTTGGGAGCCTGAGTGCGCATGCGCGGCCCACGTATAGGCCCGAAACGAGCCAGCCGCGGCTCGGAGAAAAGCCATCTCCTGGGGGCCTCCCCATGTTCTTCCACTCCTCAAGCGTGACCCCTTTACGGATGGAGGAAAAGGGGGATCTTCGCAGTGGTGGGTTCGCGCCAGAGGGGTCTGCGTGTTTGCCTCCACGTACGCCAGGTGCCCGCACACCGGGCCCAGGTGTTTGAGCCCCGTGGAGGCAGAGGGCTGCTTATTGCTGGATGCAAGTGTCCTGCGGGGTCAAGGAACGGCATGGGCACTCCCCGGGCCACACAGGGCACCGGGCCCTTAGAGAGTTCCATGGGAAATCCCCCGCCAATGCCCCCGGTACCCAAGTCTGTCCTTAGCACACTGTCTGTGCGGGGCTGAAGGTACTGCTAGGCAATGTGGCCTGTGGGAAATCGTGCGGTCCTCTGAGTGGCAGGGAGGGCTGCTGTTTCCCCGAACAGGTGCGCAGGGACCCTGTAAAACAACTGTGACCTCTCAAGGTGGGTCATGTGACCCCTCAAGGGTGGGGCACGTGACCTCCCAAGGGTGGGTCAGGAGACCCCACAAGGGTGGGTCACGGGACCCCAAAAGGGTAGGTCACGAGACCCCTCAAGGGTGGGGCACGTGACCCCTCAGGGGTGGGTCACGTGACCCCTCGGGAGTGGGTCACGAGACCCCTCAGGGGTGGGTCACGTGATACCTCTGGAGTGGGTCACGTGACCCCTCGGGAGTGTGTCACGAGACCCCTCAGGGGTGGGTCACGTGATACCTCTGGAGTGGGTCACGAGACCCCTCAGGGGTGGGTCACGTGACCCCTCCGGGGTGGCTCCCCTGACCCCTCAGGGGTGGGTGACGTGACCCCTCAACAGTGGTTCAGGAGACACGTCAAGGGTGGGTCCCGTGACCCGAGGGAGGCTTGTGGTGGGGTGCCTGACTGCGCACTCGCGGCCCGCTTATAGGCCCGAAATGAGCCAGCCGCGGCTCGGAGAAAGGCCATCTCCTGGGGGCCTCCCCATGTTCCTCCACTCCTCAAGGAGGACCCCTTTACGGATGGAAGAAAAGGGGGATCTTCGCAGTGGTGGGTTCCGGCCAGAGGCGTCTGCGGGTTTGCCTGCACGTACGCCAGGTGCTCGCACAACGGGCCCAGGTGTTTGAGCCCCGTGGAGGCAGAGGGCTGCTTATTGCTGGATGATAGTGTCCTGCAGGGTTAAGGGACGGCGTGGGCACTCCCAGGGCCACAGAGGGCACCTGGCCTTTAGAGAGTTCCCTGGAAAATTCCTCGCCCAGGCCCTTGGTCCACAAGTCTATCCTGGGTACAGTGTCTGTGCGAGGCTGGGAGTGCTTCTGGGCAGTGTTCCCCAGGGGAAATCGCGTGGTCCTCTAGGTGGCAGGGAGGGCTCCTGTGTCCACGGACAGGTGCCCAGGGACCCTGTGGAACTGCTGTGACCTCTAAAGCGTGAGTCAGGTGAGCCAAGGGAGGTGTGTGCTTGGGAGCCTGAGTGCGCATGCGCGGCCCACGTATAGGCCCGAAACGAGCCAGCCGCGGCTCGGAGAAAAGCCATCTCCTGGGGGCCTCCCCATGTTCTTCCACTCCTCAAGCGTGACCCCTTTACGGATGGAGGAAAAGGGGGATCTTCGCAGTGGTGGGTTCGCGCCAGAGGGATCTGCGGGTTTGCCTCCACGTACGCCAGGTGCCCGCACACCGGGCCCAGGTGTTTGAGCCCCGTGGAGGCAGAGGGCTGCTTATTGCTGGATGCAAGTGTCCTGCGGGGTCAAGGAACGGCATGGGCACTCCCCGGGCCACACAGGGCACCGGGCCCTTAGAGAGTTCCATGGGAAATCCCCCGCCCATGCCCCCGGTACCCAAGTCTGTCCTTAGCACACTGTCTGTGCGGGGCTGAAGGTACTGCTAGGCAGTGTGGCCTGTGGGAAATCGTGCGGTCCTCTGAGTGGCAGGGAGGGCTGCTGTTTCCCCGAACAGGTGCGCAGGGACCCTGTAAAACAGCTGTGACCTCTCAAGGTGGGTCATGTGACCCCTCAAGGGTGGGGCACGTGACCTCCCAAGGGTGGGTCAGGAGACCCCACAAGGGTGGGTCACGGGACCCCTCAAGGGTGGGTCACGAGACCCCTCAAGGGTTGGTCACGTGACCCCAAAAGGGTAGGTCACGAAACCCCTCAAGGGTGGGTCACGTGACCCCTCAGGGGTGGGTCACGAGACCCCTCGGGAGTGGGTCACGAGACCCCTCAGGGGTGGGTCCCGAGACCCCTCAAGGGTGGGTCACGTGACACCTCGGGAGTGGGTCACGAGACCCCTCAGGGGTGGGTCACGTGACCCCTCGGGAGTGGGTCACGAGACCCCTCAGGGGTGGGTCACGTGACCCCTCCGGGGTGGCTCCCGTGACCCCTCAGGGGTGGGTGACGTGACCCCTCAACAGTGGTTCAGGAGACACGTCAAGGGTGGTTCCCGTGACCTGAGGGAGGCTTGTGGTGGGGAGCCTGAGTGCGCACGCGCGGCCCGCTTAAAGGCCGGAAATGAGCCAGCCGCGGCTCGGAGAAAAGCCATCTCCTGGGGGCCTCCACATGTTCCTCCACTCCTCAAGGAGGACCCCTTTACGGATGGAAGAAAAGGGGGATCTTCGCAGTGGTGGGTTCGGGCCAGAGCGGTCTGCGGGTTTGCCTGCACGTACGCCAGGTGCTCGCACAACGGGCCCAGGTGTTTGAGCCCCGTGGAGGCAGAGGGCTGCTTATTGCTGGATGATAGTGTCCTGCAGGGTTAAGGGACGGCGTGGGCACTCCCAGGGCCACAGAGGGCACCTGGCCTTTAGAGAGTTCCCTGGAAAATTCCCCGCCCAGGCCCCTGGTCCACAAGTCTATCCTGCGTACAGTGTCTGTGCGAGGCTGGGAGTGCTTCTGGGCAGTGTTCCCCAGGGGAAATCGCGTGGTCCTCTAGGTGGCAGGGAGGGCTCCTGTGTCCACGGACAGGTGCCCAGGGACCCTGTGGAACTGCTGTGACCTCTAAAGGGTGGGTCAGGTGAGCCAAGGGAGGTGTGTGCTTGGGAGCCTGAGTGCGCATGCGCGGCCCACGTATAGGCCCGAAACGAGCCAGCCGCGGCTCGGAGAAAAGCCATCTCCTGGGGGCCTCCCCATGTTCTTCCACTCCTCAAGCGTGACCCCTTTACGGATGGAGGAAAAGGGGGATCTTCGCAGTGGTGGGTTCACGCCAGAGGGGTCTGCGGGTTTGCCTCCACGTACGCCAGGTGCCCGCACACCGGGCCCAGGTGTTTGAGCCCCGTGGAGGCAGAGGGCTGCTTATTGCTGGATGCAAGTGTCCTGCGGGGTCAAGGAACGGCATGGGCACTACCCGGGCCACACAGGGCACCGGGCCCTTAGAGAGTTCCATGGGAAATCCCCCGCCCATGCCCCCGGTACCCAAGTCTGTCCTTAGCACACTGTCTGTGCGGGGCTGAAGGTACTGCTAGGCAGTGTGGCCTGTGGGAAATCGTGCGGTCCTCTGAGTGGCAGGGAGGGCTGCTGTTTCCCCGAACAGGTGCGCAGGGACCCTGTAAAACAGCTGTGACCTCTCAAGGTGGGTCATGTGACCCCTCAAGGGTGGGGCACGTGACCTCCCAAGGGTGGGTCAGGAGACCCCACAAGGGTGGGTCACGGGACCCCTCAAGGGTGGGTCACGAGACCCCTCAAGGGTTGGTCACGTGACCCCAAAAGGGTAGGTCACGAGACCCCTCAAGGGTGGGTCACGTGACCCCTCAGGGGTGGGTCACGTGACCCCTCAGAGGTGGGTCAAGTGACCCCTCGGGAGTGGGTCACGAGACCCCTCAGGGGTGGGTCACGTGATACCTCTGGAGTGGGTCACGAGACCCCTCAGGGGTGGGACACGTGACCCCTCCGGGGTGGCTCCCGTGACCCCTCAGGGGTGGGTGACGTGACCCCTCAACAGTGGTTCAGGAGACACGTCAAGGGTGGGTCCCGTGACCCGAGGGAGGCTTGTGGTGGGGTGCCTGACTGCGCACGCGCGGCCCGCTTATAGGCCCGAAATGAGCCAGCCGCGGCTCGGAGAAAAGCCATCTCCTGGGGGCCTCCCCATGTTCCTCCACTCCTCAAGGAGGACCCCTTTACGGATGGAAGAAAAGGGGTATCTTCGCAGTGGAGGGTTCGGGCCAGAGGGGTCTGCGGGTTTGCCTGCACGTACGCCAGGTGCTCGCACAACGGGCCCAGGTGTTTGAGCCCCGTGGAGGCAGAGGGCTGCTTATTGCTGGATGATAGTGTCCTGCAGGGTTAAGGGACGGCGTGGGCACTCCCAGGGCGACAGAGGGCACCTGGCCTTTAGAGAGTTCCCTGGAAAATTCCCCGCCCAGGCCCCTGGTCCACAAGTCTATCCTGCGTACAGTGTCTGTGCGACGCTGGGAGTGCTTCTGGGCAGTGTTCCCCAGGGGAAATCGCGTGGTCCTCTAGGTGGCAGGGAGGGCTCCTGTGTCCACGGACAGGTGCCCAGGGACCCTGTGGAACTGCTGTGACCTCTAAAGGGTGGGTCAGGTGAGCCAAGGGAGGTGTGTGCTTGGGAGCCTGAGTGCGCATGCGCGGCCCACGTATAGGCCCGAAACGAGCCAGCCGCGGCTCGGAGAAAAGCCATCTCCTGGGGCCTCCCCATGTTCTTCCACTCCTCAAGCGTGACCCCTTTACGGATGGAGGAAAAGGGGGATCTTCGCAGTGGTGGGTTCACGCCAGAGGGGTCTGCGGGTTTGCCTCCACGTACGCCAGGTGCCCGCACACCGGGCCCAGGTGTTTGAGCCCCGTGGAGGCAGAGGGCTGCTTATTGCTGGATGCAAGTGTCCTGCGGGGTCAAGGAACGGCATGGGCACTCCCCGGGCCACACAGGGCACCGGGCCCTTAGAGAGTTCCATGGGAAATCCCCCGCCAATGCCCCCGGTACCCAAGTCTGTCCTTAGCACACTGTCTGTGCGGGGCTGAAGGTACTGCTAGGCAGTGTGGCCTGTGGGAAATCGTGCGGTCCTCTGAGTGGCAGGGAGGGCTGCTGTTTCCCCGAACAGGTGCGCAGGGACCCTGTAAAACAACTGTGACCTCTCAAGGTGGGTCATGTGACCCCTCAAGGGTGGGGCACGTGACCTCCCAAGGGTGGGTCAGGAGACCCCACAAGGGTGGGTCACGGGACCCCAAAAGGGTAGGTCACGAGACCCCTCAAGGGTGGGGCACGTGACCCCTCAGGGGTGGGTCACGTGACCCCTCGGGAGTGGGTCACGAGACCCCTCAGGGGTGGGTCACGTGATACCTCTGGAGTGGGTCACGTGACCCCTCGGGAGTGTGTCACGAGACCCCTCAGGGGTGGGTCACGTGATACCTCTGGAGTGGGTCACGAGACCCCTCAGGGGTGGGTCACGTGACCCCTCCGGGGTGGCTCCCCTGACCCCTCAGGGGTGGGTGACGTGACCCCTCAACAGTGGTTCAGGAGACACGTCAAGGGTGGGTCCCGTGACCCGAGGGAGGCTTGTGGTGGGGTGCCTGACTGCGCACTCGCGGCCCGCTTATAGGCCCGAAATGAGCCAGCCGCGGCTCGGAGAAAGGCCATCTCCTGGGGGCCTCCCCATGTTCCTCCACTCCTCAAGGAGGACCCCTTTACGGATGGAAGAAAAGGGGGATCTTCGCAGTGGTGGGTTCCGGCCAGAGGCGTCTGCGGGTTTGCCTGCACGTACGCCAGGTGCTCGCACAACGGGCCCAGGTGTTTGAGCCCCGTGGAGGCAGAGGGCTGCTTATTGCTGGATGATAGTGTCCTGCAGGGTTAAGGGACGGCGTGGGCACTCCCAGGGCCACAGAGGGCACCTGGCCTTTAGAGAGTTCCCTGGAAAATTCCTCGCCCAGGCCCTTGGTCCACAAGTCTATCCTGGGTACAGTGTCTGTGCGAGGCTGGGAGTGCTTCTGGGCAGTGTTCCCCAGGGGAAATCGCGTGGTCCTCTAGGTGGCAGGGAGGGCTCCTGTGTCCACGGACAGGTGCCCAGGGACCCTGTGGAACTGCTGTGACCTCTAAAGCGTGAGTCAGGTGAGCCAAGGGAGGTGTGTGCTTGGGAGCCTGAGTGCGCATGCGCGGCCCACGTATAGGCCCGAAACGAGCCAGCCGCGGCTCGGAGAAAAGCCATCTCCTGGGGGCCTCCCCATGTTCTTCCACTCCTCAAGCGTGACCCCTTTACGGATGGAGGAAAAGGGGGATCTTCGCAGTGGTGGGTTCGCGCCAGAGGGATCTGCGGGTTTGCCTCCACGTACGCCAGGTGCCCGCACACCGGGCCCAGGTGTTTGAGCCCCGTGGAGGCAGAGGGCTGCTTATTGCTGGATGCAAGTGTCCTGCGGGGTCAAGGAACGGCATGGGCACTCCCCGGGCCACACAGGGCACCGGGCCCTTAGAGAGTTCCATGGGAAATCCCCCGCCCATGCCCCCGGTACCCAAGTCTGTCCTTAGCACACTGTCTGTGCGGGGCTGAAGGTACTGCTAGGCAGTGTGGCCTGTGGGAAATCGTGCGGTCCTCTGAGTGGCAGGGAGGGCTGCTGTTTCCCCGAACAGGTGCGCAGGGACCCTGTAAAACAGCTGTGACCTCTCAAGGTGGGTCATGTGACCCCTCAAGGGTGGGGCACGTGACCTCCCAAGGGTGGGTCAGGAGACCCCACAAGGGTGGGTCACGGGACCCCTCAAGGGTGGGTCACGAGACCCCTCAAGGGTTGGTCACGTGACCCCAAAAGGGTAGGTCACGAAACCCCTCAAGGGTGGGTCACGTGACCCCTCAGGGGTGGGTCACGAGACCCCTCGGGAGTGGGTCACGAGACCCCTCAGGGGTGGGTCCCGAGACCCCTCAAGGGTGGGTCACGTGACACCTCGGGAGTGGGTCACGAGACCCCTCAGGGGTGGGTCACGTGACCCCTCGGGAGTGGGTCACGAGACCCCTCAGGGGTGGGTCACGTGACCCCTCCGGGGTGGCTCCCGTGACCCCTCAGGGGTGGGTGACGTGACCCCTCAACAGTGGTTCAGGAGACACGTCAAGGGTGGTTCCCGTGACCTGAGGGAGGCTTGTGGTGGGGAGCCTGAGTGCGCACGCGCGGCCCGCTTAAAGGCCGGAAATGAGCCAGCCGCGGCTCGGAGAAAAGCCATCTCCTGGGGGCCTCCACATGTTCCTCCACTCCTCAAGGAGGACCCCTTTACGGATGGAAGAAAAGGGGGATCTTCGCAGTGGTGGGTTCGGGCCAGAGCGGTCTGCGGGTTTGCCTGCACGTACGCCAGGTGCTCGCACAACGGGCCCAGGTGTTTGAGCCCCGTGGAGGCAGAGGGCTGCTTATTGCTGGATGATAGTGTCCTGCAGGGTTAAGGGACGGCGTGGGCACTCCCAGGGCCACAGAGGGCACCTGGCCTTTAGAGAGTTCCCTGGAAAATTCCCCGCCCAGGCCCCTGGTCCACAAGTCTATCCTGCGTACAGTGTCTGTGCGAGGCTGGGAGTGCTTCTGGGCAGTGTTCCCCAGGGGAAATCGCGTGGTCCTCTAGGTGGCAGGGAGGGCTCCTGTGTCCACGGACAGGTGCCCAGGGACCCTGTGGAACTGCTGTGACCTCTAAAGGGTGGGTCAGGTGAGCCAAGGGAGGTGTGTGCTTGGGAGCCTGAGTGCGCATGCGCGGCCCACGTATAGGCCCGAAACGAGCCAGCCGCGGCTCGGAGAAAAGCCATCTCCTGGGGGCCTCCCCATGTTCTTCCACTCCTCAAGCGTGACCCCTTTACGGATGGAGGAAAAGGGGGATCTTCGCAGTGGTGGGTTCACGCCAGAGGGGTCTGCGGGTTTGCCTCCACGTACGCCAGGTGCCCGCACACCGGGCCCAGGTGTTTGAGCCCCGTGGAGGCAGAGGGCTGCTTATTGCTGGATGCAAGTGTCCTGCGGGGTCAAGGAACGGCATGGGCACTACCCGGGCCACACAGGGCACCGGGCCCTTAGAGAGTTCCATGGGAAATCCCCCGCCCATGCCCCCGGTACCCAAGTCTGTCCTTAGCACACTGTCTGTGCGGGGCTGAAGGTACTGCTAGGCAGTGTGGCCTGTGGGAAATCGTGCGGTCCTCTGAGTGGCAGGGAGGGCTGCTGTTTCCCCGAACAGGTGCGCAGGGACCCTGTAAAACAGCTGTGACCTCTCAAGGTGGGTCATGTGACCCCTCAAGGGTGGGGCACGTGACCTCCCAAGGGTGGGTCAGGAGACCCCACAAGGGTGGGTCACGGGACCCCTCAAGGGTGGGTCACGAGACCCCTCAAGGGTTGGTCACGTGACCCCAAAAGGGTAGGTCACGAGACCCCTCAAGGGTGGGTCACGTGACCCCTCAGGGGTGGGTCACGTGACCCCTCAGAGGTGGGTCAAGTGACCCCTCGGGAGTGGGTCACGAGACCCCTCAGGGGTGGGTCACGTGATACCTCTGGAGTGGGTCACGAGACCCCTCAGGGGTG
The DNA here is from genome assembly GCF_022682495.2 of Desmodus rotundus. Taxonomy (NCBI): domain Eukaryota; kingdom Metazoa; phylum Chordata; class Mammalia; order Chiroptera; family Phyllostomidae; genus Desmodus; species Desmodus rotundus. Next base: position 110,528 of record NW_026527169.1, on the reverse strand, counting down.
GGACACGTGACCCCTCCGGGGTGGCTCCCGTGACCCCTCAGGGGTGGGTGACGTGACCCCTCAACAGTGGTTCAGGAGACACGTCAAGGGTGGGTCCCGTGACCCGAGGGAGGCTTGTGGTGGGGTGCCTGACTGCGCACGCGCGGCCCGCTTATAGGCCCGAAATGAGCCAGCCGCGGCTCGGAGAAAAGCCATCTCCTGGGGGCCTCCTCATGTTCCTCCACTCCTCAAGGAGGACCCCTTTACGGATGGAAGAAAAGGGGTATCTTCGCAGTGGAGGGTTCGGGCCAGAGGGGTCTGCGGGTTTGCCTGCACGTACGCCAGGTGCTCGCACAACGGGCCCAGGTGTTTGAGCCCCGTGGAGGCAGAGGGCTGCTTATTGCTGGATGATAGTGTCCTGCAGGGTTAAGGGACGGCGTGGGCACTCCCAGGGCGACAGAGGGCACCTGGCCTTTAGAGAGTTCCCTGGAAAATTCCCCGCCCAGGCCCCTGGTCCACAAGTCTATCCTGCGTACAGTGTCTGTGCGACGCTGGGAGTGCTTCTGGGCAGTGTTCCCCAGGGGAAATCGCGTGGTCCTCTAGGTGGCAGGGAGGGCTCCTGTGTCCACGGACAGGTGCCCAGGGACCCTGTGGAACTGCTGTGACCTCTAAAGGGTGGGTCAGGTGAGCCAAGGGAGGTGTGTGCTTGGGAGCCTGAGTGCGCATGCGCGGCCCACGTATAGGCCCGAAACGAGCCAGCCGCGGCTCGGAGAAAAGCCATCTCCTGGGGCCTCCCCATGTTCTTCCACTCCTCAAGCGTGACCCCTTTACGGATGGAGGAAAAGGGGGATCTTCGCAGTGGTGGGTTCACGCCAGAGGGGTCTGCGGGTTTGCCTCCACGTACGCCAGGTGCCCGCACACCGGGCCCAGGTGTTTGAGCCCCGTGGAGGCAGAGGGCTGCTTATTGCTGGATGCAAGTGTCCTGCGGGGTCAAGGAACGGCATGGGCACTCCCCGGGCCACACAGGGCACCGGGCCCTTAGAGAGTTCCATGGGAAATCCCCCGCCAATGCCCCCGGTACCCAAGTCTGTCCTTAGCACACTGTCTGTGCGGGGCTGAAGGTACTGCTAGGCAGTGTGGCCTGTGGGAAATCGTGCGGTCCTCTGAGTGGCAGGGAGGGCTGCTGTTTCCCCGAACAGGTGCGCAGGGACCCTGTAAAACAACTGTGACCTCTCAAGGTGGGTCATGTGACCCCTCAAGGGTGGGGCACGTGACCTCCCAAGGGTGGGTCAGGAGACCCCACAAGGGTGGGTCACGGGACCCCAAAAGGGTAGGTCACGAGACCCCTCAAGGGTGGGGCACGTGACCCCTCAGGGGTGGGTCACGTGACCCCTCGGGAGTGGGTCACGAGACCCCTCAGGGGTGGGTCACGTGATACCTCTGGAGTGGGTCACGTGACCCCTCGGGAGTGGGTCACGAGACCCCTCAGGGGTGGGTCACGTGATACCTCTGGAGTGGGTCACGAGACCCCTCAGGGGTGGGTCACGTGACCCCTCCGGGGTGGCTCCCCTGACCCCTCAGGGGTGGGTGACGTGACCCCTCAACAGTGGTTCAGGAGACACGTCAAGGGTGGGTCCCGTGACCCGAGGGAGGCTTGTGGTGGGGTGCCTGACTGCGCACTCGCGGCCCGCTTATAGGCCCGAAATGAGCCAGCCGCGGCTCGGAGAAAGGCCATCTCCTGGGGGCCTCCCCATGTTCCTCCACTCCTCAAGGAGGACCCCTTTACGGATGGAAGAAAAGGGGGATCTTCGCAGTGGTGGGTTCCGGCCAGAGGCGTCTGCGGGTTTGCCTGCACGTACGCCAGGTGCTCGCACAACGGGCCCAGGTGTTTGAGCCCCGTGGAGGCAGAGGGCTGCTTATTGCTGGATGATAGTGTCCTGCAGGGTTAAGGGACGGCGTGGGCACTCCCAGGGCCACAGAGGGCACCTGGCCTTTAGAGAGTTCCCTGGAAAATTCCTCGCCCAGGCCCTTGGTCCACAAGTCTATCCTGGGTACAGTGTCTGTGCGAGGCTGGGAGTGCTTCTGGGCAGTGTTCCCCAGGGGAAATCGCGTGGTCCTCTAGGTGGCAGGGAGGGCTCCTGTGTCCACGGACAGGTGCCCAGGGACCCTGTGGAACTGCTGTGACCTCTAAAGCGTGAGTCAGGTGAGCCAAGGGAGGTGTGTGCTTGGGAGCCTGAGTGCGCATGCGCGGCCCACGTATAGGCCCGAAACGAGCCAGCCGCGGCTCGGAGAAAAGCCATCTCCTGGGGGCCTCCCCATGTTCTTCCACTCCTCAAGCGTGACCCCTTTACGGATGGAGGAAAAGGGGGATCTTCGCAGTGGTGGGTTCGCGCCAGAGGGGTCTGCGGGTTTGCCTCCACGTACGCCAGGTGCCCGCACACCGGGCCCAGGTGTTTGAGCCCCGTGGAGGCAGAGGGCTGCTTATTGCTGGATGCAAGTGTCCTGCGGGGTCAAGGAACGGCATGGGCACTCCCCGGGCCACACAGGGCACCGGGCCCTTAGAGAGTTCCATGGGAAATCCCCCGCCCATGCCCCCGGTACCCAAGTCTGTCCTTAGCACACTGTCTGTGCGGGGCTGAAGGTACTGCTAGGCAGTGTGGCCTGTGGGAAATCGTGCGGTCCTCTGAGTGGCAGGGAGGGCTGCTGTTTCCCCGAACAGGTGCGCAGGGACCCTGTAAAACAGCTGTGACCTCTCAAGGTGGGTCATGTGACCCCTCAAGGGTGGGGCACGTGACCTTCCAAGGGTGGGTCAGGAGACCCCACAAGGGTGGGTCACGGGACCCCTCAAGGGTGGGTCACGAGACCCCTCAAGGGTTGGCCACGTGACCCCAAAAGGGTAGGTCACGAGACCCCTCAAGGGTGGGTCACGTGACCCCTCAGGTGTGGGTCACGCGACCCCTCGGGAGTGGGTCACGTGACGCCTCGGGAGTGGGTCACGAGACCCCTCAGGGATGGGTCACGTGACCCCTCGGGAGTGGGTCACGAGACCCCTCAGGGGTGGGTCACGTGATACCTCTGGAGTGGGTCACGAGACCCCTCAGGGGTGGGTCACGTGACCCCTCGGGAGTGGGTCACGAGACCCCTCAGGGGTGGGTCACGTGATACCTCGGGAGTGGGTCACGAGACCCCTCAGGGGTGGGTCACGTGACCCCTCCGGGGTGGCTCCCGTGACCCCTCAGGGGTGGGTGACGTGACCCCTCAACAGTGGTTCAGGAGACACGTCAACGGTGTGTCCCGTGACCCGAGGGAGGCTTGTGGTGGGGTGCCTGAGTGCGCACGCGCGGCCCGCTTATAGGCCCGAAATGAGCCAGCCGCGGTTCGGAGAAAAGCCATCTCCTGGGGGCCTCCCCATGTTCCTCCACTCCTCAAGGAGGACCCCTTTACGGATGGAAGAAAAGGGGGATCTTCGCAGTGGAGGGTTCGGGCCAGAGGGGTCTGCGGGTTTGCCTGCACGTACGCCAGGTGCTCGCACAACGGGCCCAGGTGTTTGAGCCCCGTGGAGGCAGAGGGCTGCTTATTGCTGGATGATAGTGTCCTGCAGGGTTAAGGGACGGCGTGGGCACTCCCAGGGCCACAGAGGGCACCTGGCCTTTAGAGAGTTCCCTGGAAAATTCCCCGCCCAGGCCCCTGGTCCACAAGTCTATCCTGCGTACAGTGTCTGTGCGAGGCTGGGAGTGCTTCTGGGCAGTGTTCCCCAGGGGAAATCGCGTGGTCCTCTAGGTGGCAGGGAGGGCTCCTGTGTCCACGGACAGGTGCCCAGGGACCCTGTGGAACTGCTGTGACCTCTAAAGGGTCGGTCAGGTGAGCCAAGGGAGGTGTGTGCTTGGGAGCCTGAGTGCGCATGCGCGGCCCACGTATAGGCCCGAAACGAGCCAGCCGCGGCTCGGAGAAAAGCCATCTCCTGGGGCCTCCCCATGTTCTTCCACTCCTCAAGCGTGACCCCTTTACGGATGGAGGAAAAGGGGGATCTTCGCAGTGGTGGGTTCGCGCCAGACGGGTCTGCGGGTTTGCCTCCACGTACGCCAGGTGCCCGCACACCGGGCCCAGGTGTTTGAGCCCCGTGGAGGCAGAGGGCTGCTTATTGCTGGATGCAAGTGTCCTGCGGGGTCAAGGAACGGCATGGGCACTCCCCGGGCCACACAGGGCACCGGGCCCTTAGAGAGTTCCATGGGAAATCCCCCGCCCATGCCCCCGGTACCCAAGTCTGTCCTTAGCACACTGTCTGTGCGGGGCTGAAGGTACTGCTAGGCAGTGTGGCCTGTGGGAAATCGTGCGGTCCTCTGAGTGGCAGGGAGGGCTGCTGTTTCCCCGAACAGGTGCGCAGGGACCCTGTAAAACAACTGTGACCTCTCAAGGTGGGTCATGTGACCCCTCAAGGGTGTGGCACGTGACCTCCCAAGGGTGGGTCAGGAGACCCCACAAGGGTGGGTCACGGGACCCCAAAAGGGTAGGTCACGAGACCCCTCAAGGGTGGGGCACGTGACCCCTCAGGGGTGGGTCACGTGACCCCTCGGGAGTGGGTCACGAGACCCCTCAGGGGTGGGTCACGTGATACCTCTGGTGTGGGACACGTGACCCCTCGGGAGTGGGTCACGAGACCCCTCAGGGGTGGGTCACGTGATACCTCTGGAGTGGGTCACGAGACCCCTCAGGGGTGGGTCACGTGACCCCTCCGGGGTGGCTCCCGTGACCCCTCAGGGGTGGGTGACGTGACCCCTCAACAGTGGTTCAGGAGACACGTCAAGGGTGGGTCCCGTGACCCGAGGGAGGCTTGTGGTGGGGAGCCTGAGTGCGCACGCGCGGCCCGCTTATAGGCCCGAAATGAGCCAGCCGCGGCTCGGAGAAAGGCCATCTCCTGGGGGCCTCCCCATGTTTCTCCACTCCTCAAGGAGGACCCCTTTACGGATGGAAGAAAAGGGGGATCTTCGCAGTGGTGGGTTCCGGCCAGAGGCGTCTGCGGGTTTGCCTGCACGTACGCCAGGTGCTCGCACAACGGTCCCAGGTGTTTGAGCCCCGTGGAGGCAGAGGGCTGCTTATTGCTGGATGATAGTGTCCTGCAGGGTTAAGGGACGGCGTGGGCACTCCCAGGGCCACAGAGGGCACCTGGCCTTTAGAGAGTTCCCTGGAAAATTCCTCGCCCAGGCCCTTGGTCCACAAGTCTATCCTGGGTACAGTGTCTGTGCGAGGCTGGGAGTGCTTCTGGGCAGTGTTCCCCAGGTGAAATCGCGTGGTCCTCTAGGTGGCAGGGAGGGCTCCTGTGTCCACGGACAGGTGCCCAGGGACCCTGTGGAACTGCTGTGACCTCTAAAGGGTGGGTCAGGTGAGCCAAGGGAGGTGTGTGCTTGGGAGCCTGAGTGCGCATGCGCGGCCCACGTATAGGCCCGAAACGAGCCAGCCGCGGCTCGGAGAAAAGCCATCTCCTGGGGGCCTCCCCATGTTCTTCCACTCCTCAAGCGTGACCCCTTTACGGATGGAGGAAAAGGGGATCTTCGCAGTGGTGGGTTCGCGCCAGAGGGGTCTGCGGGTTTGCCTCCACGTACGCCAGGTGCCCGCACACCGGGCCCAGGTGTTTGAGCCCCGTGGAGGCAGAGGGCTGCTTATTGCTGGATGCAAGTGTCCTGCGGGGTCAAGGAACGGCATGGGCACTCCCCGGGCCACACAGGGCACCGGGCCCTTAGAGAGTTCCATGGGAAATCCCCCGCCCATGCCCCCGGTACCCAAGTCTGTCCTTAGCACACTGTCTGTGCGGGGCTGAAGGTACTGCTAGGCAGTGTGGCCTGTGGGAAATCGTGCGGTCCTCTGAGTGGCAGGGAGGGCTGCTGTTTCCCCGAACAGGTGCGCAGGGACCCTGTAAAACAGCTGTCACCTCTCAAGGTGGGTCATGTGACCCCTCAAGGGTGGGGCACGTGACCTCCCAAGGGTGGGTCAGGAGACCCCACAAGGGTGGGTCACGGGACGCCTCAAGGGTGGGTCACGAGACCCCTCAAGGGTTGGTCACGTGACCCCAAAAGGGTAGGTCACGAAACCCCTCAAGGGTGGGTCACGTGACCCCTCAGGGGTGGGTCACGTGACCCCTCGGGAGTGGGTCACGTGACCCCTCGGGAGTGGGTCACGAGACCCCTCAGGGATGGGTCACGTGACCCCTCGGGAGTGGGTCACGAGACCCCTCAGGGGTGGGTCACGTGATACCTCTGGAGTGGGTCACGAGACCCCTCAGGGGTGGGTCACGTGACCCCTCCGGGGTGGCTCCCGTGACCCCTCAGGGGTGGGTCACGTGACCCCTCGGGAGTGGGTCACGAGACCCCTCAGTGGTGGGTCACGTGATACCTCTGGAGTGGGTCACTAGACACCTCAGGGGTGGGTCACGTGACACCTCCGGGGTGGCTCCCGTGACCCCTCAGGGGTGGGTGACGTGACCCCTCAACAGTGGTTCAGGAGACACGTCAAGGGTGGGTCCCGTGACCCGAGGGAGGCTTGTGGTGGGGAGCCTGAGTGCGCACGCGCGGCCCGCTTATAGGCCCGAAATGAGCCAGCCGCGTCTCGGAGAAAGGCCATCTCCTGGGGGCCTCCCCATGTTCCTCCACTCCTCAAGGAGGACCCCTTTACGGATGGAAGAAAAGGGGGATCTTCGCAGTGGTGGGTTCCGGCCAGAGGCGTCTGCGGGTTTGCCTGCACGTACGCCAGGTGCTCGCACAACGGGCCCAGGTGTTTGAGCCCCGTGGAGGCAGAGGGCTGCTTATTGCTGGATGATAGTGTCCTGCAGGGTTAAGGGACGGCGTGGGCACTCCCAGGGCCACAGAGGGCACCTGGCCTTTAGAGAGTTCCCTGGAAAATTCCCCTCCCAGGCCCCTGGTCCACAAGTCTATCCTGCGTACAGTGTCTGTGCGAGGCTGGGAGTGCTTCTGGGCAGTGTTCCCCAGGGGAAATCGCGTGGTCCTCTAGGTGGCAGGGAGGGCTCCTGTGTCCACGGACAGGTGCCCAGGGACCCTGTGGAACTGCTGTGACCTCTAAAGGGTGGGTCAGGTGAGCCAAGGGAGGTGTGTGCTTGGGAGCCTGAGTGCGCATGCGCGGCCCACGTATAGGCCCGAAACGAACCAGCCGCGGCTCGGAGAAAAGCCATCTCCTGGGGCCTCCCCATGTTCTTCCACTCCTCAAGCGTGACCCCTTTACGGATGGAGGAAAAGGGGGATCTTCGCAGTGGTGGGTTCGCGCCAGAGGGGTCTGCGGGTTTGCCTCCACGTACGCCAGGTGCCCGCACACCGGGCCCAGGTGTTTGAGCCCCGTGGAGGCAGAGGGCTGCTTATTGCTGGATGCAAGTGTCCTGCGGGGTCAAGGAACGGCATGGGCACTCCCCGGGCCACACAGGGCACCGGGCCCTTAGAGAGTTCCATGGGAAATCCCCCGCCCATGCCCCCGGTACCCAAGTCTGTCCTTAGCACACTGTCTGTGCGGGGCTGAAGGTACTGCTAGGCAGTGTGGCCTGTGGGAAATCGTGCGGTCCTCTGAGTGGAAGGGAGGGCTGCTGTTTCCCAGAACAGGTGCGCAGGGACCCTGTAAAACAGCTGTCACCTCTCAAGGTGGGTCATGTGACCCCTCAAGGGTGGGGCACGTGACCTCCCAAGCGTGGGTCAGGAGATCCCTCAAGGGTGGGTCACGAGACCACTCAAGGGTTGGTCACGTGACCCCAAAAGGGTAGGTCACGAGACCCCTCAAGGGTGGGTCACGTGACACCTCAGGAGTGGGTCATGAGACCCCTCAGGGGTGGGTCACGTGACCCCTCAGGAGTGGGTCACGAGACCCCTCAGGGGTGGGTCACGTGACCCCTCGGGAGTGGGTCACGAGACCCCTCAGGGGTGGGTCACGTGACCCCTCCGGGGTGGCTCCCGTGACCCCTCAGGGGTGGGTGACGTGACCCCTCAACAGTGGTTCAGGAGACACGTCAAGGGTGGGTCCCGTGACCCGAGGGAGGCTTCTGGTGGGGTGCCTGAGTGCGCACGCGCGGCCCGCTTATAGGCCGGAAATGAGCCAGCCGCGGTTCGGAGAAAAGCCATCTCCTGGGGGCCTCCCCATGTTCCTCCACTCCTCAAGGAGGACCCCTTTACGGATGGAAGAAAAGGGGGATCTTCGCAGTGGAGGGTTCGGGCCAGAGGGGTCTGCGGGTTTGCCTGCACGTACGCCAGGTGCTCGCACAACGGGCCCAGGTGTTTGAGCCCCGTGGAGGCAGAGGGCTGCTTATTGCTGGATGATAGTGTCCTGCAGGGTTAAGGGACGGCGTGGGCACTCCCAGGGCCACAGAGGGCACCTGGCCTTTAGAGAGTTCCCTGGAAAATTCCCCGCCCAGGCCCCTGGTCCACAAGTCTATCCTGCGTACAGTGTCTGTGCGAGGCTGGGAGTGCTTCTGGGCAGTGTTCCCCAGGGGAAATCGCGTGGTCCTCTAGGTGGCAGGGAGGGCTCCTGTGTCCACGGACAGGTGCCCAGGGACCCTGTGGAACTGCTGTGACCTCTAAAGGGTGGGTCAGGTGAGCCAAGGGAGGTGTGTGCTTGGGAGCCTGAGTGCGCATGCGCGGCCCACGTATAGGCCCGAAACGAGCCAGCCGCGGCTCGGAGAAAAGCCATCTCCTGGGGCCTCCCCATGTTCTTCCACTCCTCAAGCGTGACCCCTTTACGGATGGAGGAAAAGGGGGATCTTCGCAGTGGTGGGTTCGCGCCAGACGGGTCTGCGGGTTTGCCTCCACGTACGCCAGCTGCCCGCACACCGGGCCCAGGTGTTTGAGCCCCGTGGAGGCAGAGGGCTGCTTATTGCTGGATGCAAGTGTCCTGCGGGGTCAAGGAACGGCATGGGCACTCCCCAGGCCACACAGGGCACCGGGCCCTTAGAGAGTTCCATGGGAAATCCCCCGCCCATGCCCCCGGTACCCAAGTCTGTCCTTAGCACACTGTCTGTGCGGGGCTGAAGGTACTGCTAGGCAGTGTTGCCTGTGGGAAATCGTGCAGTCCTCTGAGTGGCAGGGAGGGCTGCTGTTTTTCCGAACAGGTGCGCAGGGACCCTGTAAAACAGCTGTGACCTCTCAAGGTGGGTCATGTGACCCCTCAAGGGTGGGGCACGTGACCTCCCAAGGGTGGGTCAGGAGACCCCACAAGGGTGGGTCACGGGACCCCTCAAGGGTTGGTCACGTGACCCCAAAAGGGTAGGTCACGAGACCCCTCAAGGGTGGGTCACGTGACCCCTCAGGGGTGGGTCACGTGACCCCTCGGGAGTGGGTCACGAGACCCCTCAGGGGTGGGTCACGTGACCCCTCGGGAGTGGGTCACGAGACCCCTCAGGGGTGGGTCACGTGACCCCTCGGGAGTGGGTCACGAGACCCCTCAGTGGTGGGTCAGGTGATACCTCTGGAGTGGGTCACGAGACCCCTCAGGGGTGGGTCACGTGACCCCTCCGGGGTGGCTCCCGTGACCCCTCAGGGGTGGGTGACGTGACCCCTCAACAGTGGTTCAGGAGACACGTCAAGGGTGGGTCCCGTGACCCGAGGGAGGCTTGTGCTGGGGAGCCTGAGTGCGCACGCGCGGCCCGCTTATAGGCCCGAAATGAGCCAGCCGCGGCTCGGAGAAAAGCCATCTCCTGGGGGCCTCCCCATGTTCCTCCACTCCTCAAGGAGGACCCCTTTACGGATGGAAGAAAAGGGGGATCTTCGCAGTGGTGGGTTCCGGCCAGAGGCGTCTGCGGGTTTGCCTGCACGTACGCCAGGTGCTCGCACAACGGGCCCAGGTGTTTGAGCCCCGTGGAGGCAGAGGGCTGCTTATTGCTGGATGATAGTGTCCTGCAGGGTTAAGGGACGGCGTGGGCACTCCCAGGGCCACAGAGGGCACCTGGCCTTTAGAGAGTTCCCTGGAAAATTCCTCGCCCAGGCCCTTGGTCCACAAGTCTATCCTGGGTACAGTGTCTGTGCGAGGCTGGGAGTGCTTCTGGGCAGTGTTCCCCAGGGGAAATCGCGTGGTCCTCTAGGTGGCAGGGAGGGCTCCTGTGTCCACGGACAGGTGCCCAGGGACCCTGTGGAACTGCTGTGACCTCCAAAGGGTGGGTCAGGTGAGCCAAGGGAGGTGTGTGCTTGGGAGCCTGAGTGCGCATGCGCGGCCCACGTATAGGCCCGAAACGAGCCAGCCGCGGCTCGGAGTAAAGCCATCTCCTGGGGGCCTCCCCATGTTCTTCCACTCCTCAAGCGTGACCCCTTTACGGATGGAGGAAAAGGGGGATCTTCGCAGTGGTGGGTTCGCGCCAGAGGGGTCTGCGGGTTTGCCTCCACGTACGCCAGGTGCCCGCACACCGGGCCCAGGTGTTTGAGCCCCGTGGAGGCAGAGGGCTGCTTATTGCTGGATGCAAGTGTCCTGCGGGGTCAAGGAACGGCATGGGCACTCCCCGGGCCACACAGGGCACCGGGCCCTTAGAGAGTTCCATGGGAAATCCCCCGCCCATGCCCCCGGTACCCAAGTCTGTCCTTAGCACACTGTCTGTGCGGGGCTGAAGGTACTGCTAGGCAGTGTGGCCTGTGGGAAATCGTGCGGTCCTCTGAGTGGCAGGGAGGGCTGCTGTTTCCCCGAACAGGTGCGCAGGGACCCTGTAAAACAGCTGTGACCTCTCAAGGTGGGTCATGTGACCCCTCAAGGGTGGGGCACGTGACCTCCCAAGGGTGGGTCAGGAGACCCCACAAGGGTGGGTCACGGGACCCCTCAAGGGTGGGTCACGAAACCCCTCAAGGGTGGGTCACGTGACCCCTCGGGAGTGGGTCACGAGACCCCTCAGGGGTGGGTCACGTGACCCCTCGGGAGTGGGTAACGAGACCCCTCAGGGGTGGGTCACGTGATACCTCTGGAGTGGGTCACGAGACCCCTCAGGGGTGGGTCACGTGACCCCTCCGGGGTGGCTCCCGTGACCCCTCAGGGGTGGGTGATGTGACCCCTCAACAGTGGTTCAGGAGACACGTCAAGGGTGGGTCCCGTGACCCGAGTGAGACTTGTGGTGGGGAGCCTGAGTGCGCACGCGCGGCCCGCTTATAGGCCCGAAATGAGCCAGCCGCGGCTGGGAGAAAGGCCATCTCCTGGGGGCCTCCCCATGTTCCTCCACTCCTCAAGGAGGACCCCTTTACGGATGGAAGAAAAGGGGGATCTTCGCAGTGGAGGGTTCGGGCCAGAGGGGTCTGCGGGTTTGCCTGCACGTACGCCAGGTGCTCGCACAACGGGCCCAGGTGTTTGAGCCCCGTGGAGGCAGAGGGCTGCTTATTGCTGGATGATAGTGTCCTGCAGGGTTAAGGGACGGCGTGGGCACTCCCAGGGCCACAGAGGGCACCTGGCCTTTAGAGAGTTCCCTGGAAAATTCCTCGCCCAGGCCCTTGGTCCACAAGTCTATCCTGGGTACAGTGTCTGTGCGAGGCTGGGAGTGCTTCTGGGCAGTGTTCCCCAGGGGAAATCGCGTGGTCCTCTAGGTGGCAGGGAGGGCTCCTGTGTCCACGGACAGGTGCCCAGGGACCCTGTGGAACTGCTGTGACCTCTAAAGGGTGGGTCAGGTGAGCCAAGGGAGGTGTGTGCTTGGGAGCCTGAGTGCGCATGCGCGGCCCACGTATAGGCCCGAAACGAGCCAGCCGCGGCTCGGAGAAAAGCCATCTCCTGGGGGCCTCCCCATGTTCTTCCACTCCTCAAGCGTGACCCCTTTACGGATGGAGGAAAAGGGGGATCTTCGCAGTGGTGGGTTCGCGCCAGGGGGTTCTGCGGGTTTGCCTCCACGTACGCCAGGTGCCCGCACACCGGGCCCAGGTGTTTGAGCCCCGTGGAGGCAGAGGGCTGCTTATTGCTGGATGCAAGTGTCCTGCGGGGTCAAGGAACGGCATGGGCACTCCCCGGGCCACACAGGGCACCGGGCCCTTAGAGAGTTCCATGGGAAATCCCCCGCCCATGCCCCCGGTACCCAAGTCTGTCCTTAGCACACTGTCTGTGCGGGGCTGAAGGTACTGCTAGGCAGTGTGGCCTGTGGGAAATCGTGCGGTCCTCTGAGTGGCAGGGAGGGCTGCTGTTTTTCCGAACAGGTGCGCAGGGACCCTGTAAAACAGCTGTGACCTCTCAAGGTGGGTCATGTGACCCCTCAAGGGTGGGGCACGTGACCTCCCAAGGGTGGGTCAGGAGACCCCACAAGGGTGGGTCACGGGACCCCTCAAGGGTTGGTCACGTGACCCCAAAAGGGTAGGTCACGAGACCCCTCAAGGGTGGGTCACGTGACCCCTCAGGGGTGGGTCACGTGACCCCTCGGGAGTGGGTCACGAGACCCCTCAGGGGTGGGTCACGTGACCCCTCGGGAGTGGGTCACGAGACCCCTCAGGGGTGGGTCACGTGACCCCTCGGGAGTGGGTCACGAGACCCCTCAGTGGTGGGTCAGGTGATACCTCTGGAGTGGGTCACGAGACCCCTCAGGGGTGGGTCACGTGACCCCTCCGGGGTGGCTCCCGTGACCCCTCAGGGGTGGGTGACGTGACCCCTCAACAGTGGTTCAGGAGACACGTCAAGGGTGGGTCCCGTGACCCGAGGGAGGCTTGTGGTGGGGAGCCTGAGTGCGCACGCGCGGCCCGCTTATAGGCCCGAAATGAGCCAGCCGCGGCTCGGAGAAAAGCCATCTCCTGGGGGCCTCCCCATGTTCCTCCACTCCTCAAGGAGGACCCCTTTACGGATGGAAGAAAAGGGGGATCTTCGCAGTGGTGGGTTCCGGCCAGAGGCGTCTGCGGGTTTGCCTGCACGTACGCCAGTTGCTCGCACAACGGGCCCAGGTGTTTGAGCCCCGTGGAGGCAGAGGGCTGCTTATTGCTGGATGATAGTGTCCTGCAGGGTTAAGGGACGGCGTGGGCACTCCCAGGGCCACAGAGGGCACCTGGCCTTTAGAGAGTTCCCTGGAAAATTCCTCGCCCAGGCCCTTGGTCCACAAGTCTATCCTGGGACAGTGTCTGTGCGAGGCTGGGAGTGCTTCTGGGCAGTGTTCCCCAGGGGAAATCGCGTGGTCCTCTAGGTGGCAGGGAGGGCTCCTGTGTCCACGGACAGGTGCCCAGGGACCCTGTGGAACTGCTGTGACCTCCAAAGGGTGGGTCAGGTGAGCCAAGGGAGGTGTGTGCTTGGGAGCCTGAGTGCGCATGCGCGGCCCACGTATAGGCCCGAAACGAGCCAGCCGCGGCTCGGAGAAAAGCCATCTCCTGGGGGCCTCCCCATGTTCTTCCACTCCTCAAGCGTGACCCCTTTACGGATGGAGGAAAAGGGGGATCTTCGCAGTGGTGGGTTCGCGCCAGAGGGGTCTGCGGGTTTGCCTCCACGTACGCCAGGTGCCCGCACACCGGGCCCAGGTGTTTGAGCCCCGTGGAGGCAGAGGGCTGCTTATTGCTGGATGCAAGTGTCCTGCGGGGTCAAGGAACGGCATGGGCACTCCCCGGGCCACACAGGGCACCGGGCCCTTAGAGAGTTCCATGGGAAATCCCCCGCCCATGCCCCCGGTACCCAAGTCTGTCCTTAGCACACTGTCTGTGCGGGGCTGAAGGTACTGCTAGGCAGTGTGGCCTGTGGGAAATCGTGCGGTCCTCTGAGTGGCAGGGAGGGCTGCTGTTTCCCCGAACAGGTGCGCAGGGACCCTGTAAAACAGCTGTCACCTCTCAAGGTGGGTCATGTGACCCCTCAAGGGTGGGGCACGTGACCTCCCAAGGGTGGGTCAGGAGACCCCTCAAGGGTGGGTCACGAGACCCCTCGGGAGTGGGTCACGAGACCCCTCAGGGGTGGGTCCCGAGACCCCTCAAGGGTGGGTCACGTGACACCTCGGGAGTGGGTCACGAGACCCCTCAGGGGTGGGTCACGTGACCCCTCGGGAGTGGGTCACGAGACCCCTCAGGGGTGGGTCACGTGACCCCTCGGGAGTGGGTCACGAGACCCCTCAGGGGTGGGTCACGTGACCCCTCCGGGGTGGCTCCCGTGACCCCTCAGGGGTGGGTGACGTGACCCCTCAACAGTGGTTCAGGAGACACGTCAAGGGTGGTTCCCGTGACCTGAGGGAGGCTTGTGGTGGGGAGCCTGAGTGCGCACGCGCGGCCCGCTTAAAGGCCGGAAATGAGCCAGCCGCGGCTCGGAGAAAAGCCATCTCCTGGGGGCCTCCCCATGTTCCTCCACTCCTCAAGGAGGACCCCTTTACGGATGGAAGAAAAGGGGGATCTTCGCAGTGGTGGGTTCGGGCCAGAGCGGTCTGCGGGTTTGCCTGCACGTACGCCAGGTGCTCGCACAACGGGCCCAGGTGTTTGAGCCCCGTGGAGGCAGAGGGCTGCTTATTGCTGGATGATAGTGTCCTGCAGGGTTAAGGGACGGCGTGGGCACTCCCAGGGCCACAGAGGGCACCTGGCCTTTAGAGAGTTCCCTGGAAAATTCCCCGCCCAGGCCCCTGGTCCACAAGTCTATCCTGCGTACAGTGTCTGTGCGAGGCTGGGAGTGCTTCTGGGCAGTGTTCCCCAGGGGAAATCGCGTGGTCCTCTAGGTGGCAGGGAGGGCTCCTGTGTCCACGGACAGGTGCCCAGGGACCCTGTGGAACTGCTGTGACCTCTAAAGGGTGGGTCAGGTGAGCCAAGGGAGGTGTGTGCTTGGGAGCCTGAGTGCGCATGCGCGGCCCACGTATAGGCCCGAAACGAGCCAGCCGCGGCTCGGAGAAAAGCCATCTCCTGGGGGCCTCCCCATGTTCTTCCACTCCTCAAGCGTGACCCCTTTACGGATGGAGGAAAAGGGGGATCTTCGCAGTGGTGGGTTCACGCCAGAGGGGTCTGCGGGTTTGCCTCCACGTACGCCAGGTGCCCGCACACCGGGCCCAGGTGTTTGAGCCCCGTGGAGGCAGAGGGCTGCTTATTGCTGGATGCAAGTGTCCTGCGGGGTCAAGGAACGGCATGGGCACTACCCGGGCCACACAGGGCACCGGGCCCTTAGAGAGTTCCATGGGAAATCCCCCGCCCATGCCCCCGGTACCCAAGTCTGTCCTTAGCACACTGTCTGTGCGGGGCTGAAGGTACTGCTAGGCAGTGTGGCCTGTGGGAAATCGTGCGGTCCTCTGAGTGGCAGGGAGGGCTGCTGTTTCCCCGAACAGGTGCGCAGGGACCCTGTAAAACAGCTGTGACCTCTCAAGGTGGGTCATGTGACCCCTCAAGGGTGGGGCACGTGACCTCCCAAGGGTGGGTCAGGAGACCCCACAAGGGTGGGTCACGGGACCCCTCAAGGGTGGGTCACGAGACCCCTCAAGGGTTGGTCACGTGACCCCAAAAGGGTAGGTCACGAGACCCCTCAAGGGTGGGTCACGTGACCCCTCAGGGGTGGGTCACGTGACCCCTCAGAGGTGGGTCACGTGACCCCTCGGGAGTGGGTCACGAGACCCCTCAGGGGTGGGTCACGTGATACCTCTGGAGTGGGTCACGAGACCCCTCAGGGGTGGGTCACGTGACCCCTCCGGGGTGGCTCCCGTGACCCCTCAGGGGTGGGTGACGTGACCCCTCAACAGTGGTTCAGGAGACACGTCAAGGGTGGGTCCCGTGACCCGAGGGAGGCTTGTGGTGGGGTGCCTGACTGCGCACGCGCGGCCCGCTTATAGGCCCGAAATGAGCCAGCCGCGGCTCGGAGAAAAGCCATCTCCTGGGGGCCTCCCCATGTTCCTCCACTCCTCAAGGAGGACCCCTTTACGGATGGAAGAAAAGGGGTATCTTCGCAGTGGAGGGTTCGGGCCAGAGGGGTCTGCGGGTTTGCCTGCACGTACGCCAGGTGCTCGCACAACGGGCCCAGGTGTTTGAGCCCCGTGGAGGCAGAGGGCTGCTTATTGCTGGATGATAGTGTCCTGCAGGGTTAAGGGACGGCGTGGGCACTCCCAGGGCGACAGAGGGCACCTGGCCTTTAGAGAGTTCCCTGGAAAATTCCCCGCCCAGGCCCCTGGTCCACAAGTCTATCCTGCGTACAGTGTCTGTGCGACGCTGGGAGTGCTTCTGGGCAGTGTTCCCCAGGGGAAATCGCGTGGTCCTCTAGGTGGCAGGGAGGGCTCCTGTGTCCACGGACAGGTGCCCAGGGACCCTGTGGAACTGCTGTGACCTCTAAAGGGTGGGTCAGGTGAGCCAAGGGAGGTGTGTGCTTGGGAGCCTGAGTGCGCATGCGCGGCCCACGTATAGGCCCGAAACGAGCCAGCCGCGGCTCGGAGAAAAGCCATCTCCTGGGGCCTCCCCATGTTCTTCCACTCCTCAAGCGTGACCCCTTTACGGATGGAGGAAAAGGGGGATCTTCGCAGTGGTGGGTTCGCGCCAGAGGGGTCTGCGGGTTTGCCTCCACGTACGCCAGGTGCCCGCACACCGGGCCCAGGTGTTTGAGCCCCGTGGAGGCAGAGGGCTGCTTATTGCTGGATGCAAGTGTCCTGCGGGGTCAAGGAACGGCATGGGCACTCCCCGGGCCACACAGGGCATCGGGCCCTTAGAGAGTTCCATGGGAAATCCCCCGCCAATGCCCCCGGTACCCAAGTCTGTCCTTAGCACACTGTCTGTGCGGGGCTGAAGGTACTGCTAGGCAGTGTGGCCTGTGGGAAATCGTGCGGTCCTCTGAGTGGCAGGGAGGGCTGCTGTTTCCCCGAACAGGTGCGCAGGGACCCTGTAAAACAACTGTGACCTCTCAAGGTGGGTCATGTGACCCCTCAAGGGTGGGGCACGTGACCTCCCAAGGGTGGGTCAGGAGACCCCACAAGGGTGGGTCACGGGACCCCAAAAGGGTAGGTCACGAGACCCCTCAAGGGTGGGGCACGTGACCCCTCAGGGGTGGGTCACGTGACCCCTCGGGAGTGGGTCACGAGACCCCTCAGGGGTGGGTCACGTGATACCTCTGGAGTGGGTCACGTGACCCCTCGGGAGTGGGTCACGAGACCCCTCAGGGGTGGGTCACGTGATACCTCTGGAGTGGGTCACGAGACCCCTCAGGGGTGGGTCACGTGACCCCTCCGGGGTGGCTCCCCTGACCCCTCAGGGGTGGGTGACGTGACCCCTCAACAGTGGTTCAGGAGACACGTCAAGGGTGGGTCCCGTGACCCGAGGGAGGCTTGTGGTGGGGTGCCTGACTGCGCACTCGCGGCCCGCTTATAGGCCCGAAATGAGCCAGCCGCGGCTAGGAGAAAGGCCATCTCCTGGGGGCCTCCCCATGTTCCTCCACTCCTCAAGGAGGACCCCTTTACGGATGGAAGAAAAGGGGGATCTTCGCAGTGGTGGGTTCCGGCCAGAGGCGTCTGCGGGTTTGCCTGCACGTACGCCAGGTGCTCGCACAACGGGCCCAGGTGTTTGAGCCCCGTGGAGGCAGAGGGCTGCTTATTGCTGGATGATAGTGTCCTGCAGGGTTAAGGGACGGCGTGGGCACTCCCAGGGCCACAGAGGGCACCTGGCCTTTAGAGAGTTCCCTGGAAAATTCCCCGCCCAGGCCCCTGGTCCACAAGTCTATCCTGCGTACAGTGTCTGTGCGAGGCTGGGAGTGCTTCTGGGCAGTGTTCCCCAGGGGAAATCGCGTGGTCCTCTAGGTGGCAGGGAGGGCTCCTGTGTCCACGGACAGGTGCCCAGGGACCCTGTGGAACTGCTGTGACCTCTAAAGGGTGGGTCAGGTGAGCCAAGGGAGGTGTGTGCTTGGGAGCCTGAGTGCGCATGCGCGGCCCACGTATAGGCCCGAAACGAGCCAGCCGCGGCTCGGAGAAAAGCCATCTCCTGGGGGCCTCCCCATGTTCTTCCACTCCTCAAGCGTGACCCCTTTACGGATGGAGGAAAAGGGGGATCTTCGCAGTGGTGGGTTCACGCCAGAGGGGTCTGCGGGTTTGCCTCCACGTACGCCAGGTGCCCGCACACCGGGCCCAGGTGTTTGAGCCCCGTGGAGGCAGAGGGCTGCTTATTGCTGGATGCAAGTGTCCTGCGGGGTCAAGGAACGGCATGGGCACTACCCGGGCCACACAGGGCACCGGGCCCTTAGAGAGTTCCATGGGAAATCCCCCGCCCATGCCCCCGGTACCCAAGTCTGTCCTTAGCACACTGTCTGTGCGGGGCTGAAGGTACTGCTAGGCAGTGTGGCCTGTGGGAAATCGTGCGGTCCTCTGAGTGGCAGGGAGGGCTGCTGTTTCCCCGAACAGGTGCGCAGGGACCCTGTAAAACAGCTGTGACCTCTCAAGGTGGGTCATGTGACCCCTCAAGGGTGGGGCACGTGACCTCCCAAGGGTGGGTCAGGAGACCCCACAAGGGTGGGTCACGGGACCCCTCAAGGGTGGGTCACGAGACCCCTCAAGGGTTGGTCACGTGACCCCAAAAGGGTAGGTCACGAGACCCCTCAAGGGTGGGTCACGTGACCCCTCAGGGGTGGGTCACGTGACCCCTCAGAGGTGGGTCACGTGACCCCTCGGGAGTGGGTCACGAGACCCCTCAGGGGTGGGTCACGTGATACCTCTGGAGTGGGTCACGAGACCCCTCAGGGGTGGGTCACGTGACCCCTCCGGGGTGGCTCCCGTGACCCCTCAGGGGTGGGTGACGTGACCCCTCAACAGTGGTTCAGGAGACACGTCAAGGGTGGGTCCCGTGACCCGAGGGAGGCTTGTGGTGGGGAGCCTGAGTGCGCACGCGCGGCCCGCTTATAGGCCCGAAATGAGCCAGCCGCGGCTCGGAGAAAGGCCATCTCCTGGGGGCCTCCCCATGTTTCTCCACTCCTCAAGGAGGACCCCTTTACGGATGGAAGAAAAGGGGGATCTTCGCAGTGGTGGGTTCCGGCCAGAGGCGTCTGCGGGTTTGCCTGCACGTACGCCAGGTGCTCGCACAACGGTCCCAGGTGTTTGAGCCCCGTGGAGGCAGAGGGCTGCTTATTGCTGGATGATAGTGTCCTGCAGGGTTAAGGGACGGCGTGGGCACTCCCAGGGCCACAGAGGGCACCTGGCCTTTAGAGAGTTCCCTGGAAAATTCCTCGCCCAGGCCCTTGGTCCACAAGTCTATCCTGGGTACAGTGTCTGTGCGAGGCTGGGAGTGCTTCTGGGCAGTGTTCCCCAGGGGAAATCGCGTGGTCCTCTAGGTGGCAGGGAGGGCTCCTGTGTCCACGGACAGGTGCCCAGGGACCCTGTGGAACTGCTGTGACCTCTAAAGGGTGGGTCAGGTGAGCCAAGGGAGGTGTGTGCTTGGGAGCCTGAGTGCGCATGCGCGGCCCACGTATAGGCCCGAAACGAGCCAGCCGCGGCTCGGAGAAAAGCCATCTCCTGGGGGCCTCCCCATGTTCTTCCACTCCTCAAGCGTGACCCCTTTACGGATGGAGGAAAAGGGGGATCTTCGCAGTGGTGGGTTCGCGCCAGAGGGGTCTGCGGGTTTGCCTCCACGTACGCCAGGTGCCCGCACACCAGGCCCAGGTGTTTGAGCCCCGTGGAGGCAGAGGGCTGCTTATTGCTGGATGCAAGTGTCCTGCGGGGTCAAGGAACGGCATGGGCACTCCCCGGGCCACACAGGGCACCGGGCCCTTAGAGAGTTCCATGGGAAATCCCCCGCCCATGCCCCCGGTACCCAAGTCTGTCCTTAGCACACTGTCTGTGCGGGGCTGAAGGTACTGCTAGGCAGTGTGGCCTGTGGGAAATCGTGCGGTCCTCTGAGTGGCAGGGAGGGCTGCTGTTTCCCCGAACAGGTGCGCAGGGACCCTGTAAAACAGCTGTCACCTCTCAAGGTGGGTCATGTGACCCCTCAAGGGTGGGGCACGTGACCTCCCAAGGGTGGGTCAGGAGACCCCACAAGGGTGGGTCACGGGACCCCTCAAGGGTGGGTCACGAGACCCCTCAAGGGTTGGTCACGTGACCCCAAAAGGGTAGGTCACGAAACCCCTCAAGGGTGGGTCACGTGACCCCTCAGGGGTGGGTCACGAGACCCCTCGGGAGTGGGTCACGAGACCCCTCAGGGGTGGGTCCCGAGACCCCTCAAGGGTGGGTCACGTGACACCTCGGGAGTGGGTCACGAGACCCCTCAGGGGTGGGTCACGTGACCCCTCGGGAGTGGGTCACGAGACCCCTCAGGGGTGGGTCACGTGACCCCTCGGGAGTGGGTCACGAGACCCCTCAGGGGTGGGTCACGTGACCCCTCCGGGGTGGCTCCCGTGACCCCTCAGGGGTGGGTGACGTGACCCCTCAACAGTGGTTCAGGAGACACGTCAAGGGTGGTTCCCGTGACCTGAGGGAGGCTTGTGGTGGGGAGCCTGAGTGCGCACGCGCGGCCCGCTTAAAGGCCGGAAATGAGCCAGCCGCGGCTCGGAGAAAAGCCATCTCCTGGGGGCCTCCCCATGTTCCTCCACTCCTCAAGGAGGACCCCTTTACGGATGGAAGAAAAGGGGGATCTTCGCAGTGGTGGGTTCGGGCCAGAGCGGTCTGCGGGTTTGCCTGCACGTACGCCAGGTGCTCGCACAACGGGCCCAGGTGTTTGAGCCCCGTGGAGGCAGAGGGCTGCTTATTGCTGGATGATAGTGTCCTGCAGGGTTAAGGGACGGCGTGGGCACTCCCAGGGCCACAGAGGGCACCTGGCCTTTAGAGAGTTCCCTGGAAAATTCCCCGCCCAGGCCCCTGGTCCACAAGTCTATCCTGCGTACAGTGTCTGTGCGAGGCTGGGAGTGCTTCTGGGCAGTGTTCTCCAGGGGAAATCGCGTGGTCCTCTAGGTGGCAGGGAGGGCTCCTGTGTCCACGGACAGGTGCCCAGGGACCCTGTGGAACTGCTGTGACCTCTAAAGGGTGGGTCAGGTGAGCCAAGGGAGGTGTGTGCTTGGGAGCCTGAGTGCGCATGCGCGGCCCACGTATAGGCCCGAAACGAGCCAGCCGCGGCTCGGAGAAAAGCCATCTCCTGGGGGCCTCCCCATGTTCTTCCACTCCTCAAGCGTGACCCCTTTACGGATGGAGGAAAAGGGGGATCTTCGCAGTGGTGGGTTCACGCCAGAGGGGTCTGCGGGTTTGCCTCCACGTACGCCAGGTGCCCGCACACCGGGCCCAGGTGTTTGAGCCCCGTGGAGGCAGAGGGCTGCTTATTGCTGGATGCAAGTGTCCTGCGGGGTCAAGGAACGGCATGGGCACTACCCGGGCCACACAGGGCACCGGGCCCTTAGAGAGTTCCATGGGAAATCCCCCGCCCATGCCCCCGGTACCCAAGTCTGTCCTTAGCACACTGTCTGTGCGGGGCTGAAGGTACTGCTAGGCAGTGTGGCCTGTGGGAAATCGTGCGGTCCTCTGAGTGGCAGGGAGGGCTGCTGTTTCCCCGAACAGGTGCGCAGGGACCCTGTAAAACAGCTGTGACCTCTCAAGGTGGGTCATGTGACCCCTCAAGGGTGGGGCACGTGACCTCCCAAGGGTGGGTCAGGAGACCCCACAAGGGTGGGTCACGGGACCCCTCAAGGGTGGGTCACGAGACCCCTCAAGGGTTGGTCACGTGACCCCAAAAGGGTAGGTCACGAGACCCCTCAAGGGTGGGTCACGTGACCCCTCAGGGGTGGGTCACGTGACCCCTCAGAGGTGGGTCACGTGACCCCTCGGGAGTGGGTCACGAGACCCCTCAGGGGTGGGTCACGTGATACCTCTGGAGTGGGTCACGAGACCCCTCAGGGGTGGGTCACGTGACCCCTCCGGGGTGGCTCCCGTGACCCCTCAGGGGTGGGTGACGTGACCCCTCAACAGTGGTTCAGGAGACACGTCAAGGGTGGGTCCCGTGACCCGAGGGAGGCTTGTGGTGGGGTGCCTGACTGCGCACGCGCGGCCCGCTTATAGGCCCGAAATGAGCCAGCCGCGGCTCGGAGAAAAGCCATCTCCTGGGGGCCTCCCCATGTTCCTCCACTCCTCAAGGAGGACCCCTTTACGGATGGAAGAAAAGGGGTATCTTCGCAGTGGAGGGTTCGGGCCAGAGGGGTCTGCGGGTTTGCCTGCACGTACGCCAGGTGCTCGCACAACGGGCCCAGGTGTTTGAGCCCCGTGGAGGCAGAGGGCTGCTTATTGCTGGATGATAGTGTCCTGCAGGGTTAAGGGACGGCGTGGGCACTCCCAGGGCGACAGAGGGCACCTGGCCTTTAGAGAGTTCCCTGGAAAATTCCCCGCCCAGGCCCCTGGTCCACAAGTCTATCCTGCGTACAGTGTCTGTGCGACGCTGGGAGTGCTTCTGGGCAGTGTTCCCCAGGGGAAATCGCGTGGTCCTCTAGGTGGCAGGGAGGGCTCCTGTGTCCACGGACAGGTGCCCAGGGACCCTGTGGAACTGCTGTGACCTCTAAAGGGTGGGTCAGGTGAGCCAAGGGAGGTGTGTGCTTGGGAGCCTGAGTGCGCATGCGCGGCCCACGTATAGGCCCGAAACGAGCCAGCCGCGGCTCGGAGAAAAGCCATCTCCTGGGGCCTCCCCATGTTCTTCCACTCCTCAAGCGTGACCCCTTTACGGATGGAGGAAAAGGGGGATCTTCGCAGTGGTGGGTTCGCGCCAGAGGGGTCTGCGTGTTTGCCTCCACGTACGCCAGGTGCCCGCACACCGGGCCCAGGTGTTTGAGCCCCGTGGAGGCAGAGGGCTGCTTATTGCTGGATGCAAGTGTCCTGCGGGGTCAAGGAACGGCATGGGCACTCCCCGGGCCACACAGGGCACCGGGCCCTTAGAGAGTTCCATGGGAAATCCCCCGCCAATGCCCCCGGTACCCAAGTCTGTCCTTAGCACACTGTCTGTGCGGGGCTGAAGGTACTGCTAGGCAGTGTGGCCTGTGGGAAATCGTGCGGTCCTCTGAGTGGCAGGGAGGGCTGCTGTTTCCCCGAACAGGTGCGCAGGGACCCTGTAAAACAACTGTGACCTCTCAAGGTGGGTCATGTGACCCCTCAAGGGTGGGGCACGTGACCTCCCAAGGGTGGGTCAGGAGACCCCACAAGGGTGGGTCACGGGACCCCAAAAGGGTAGGTCACGAGACCCCTCAAGGGTGGGGCACGTGACCCCTCAGGGGTGGGTCACGTGACCCCTCGGGAGTGGGTCACGAGAACCTCAGGGGTGGGTCACGTGATACCTCTGGAGTGGGTCACGTGACCCCTCGGGAGTGGGTCACGAGACCCCTCAGGGGTGGGTCACGTGATACCTCTGGAGTGGGTCACGAGACCCCTCAGGGGTGGGTCACGTGACCCCTCGGGAGTGGGTCACGAGACCCCTCAGGGGTGGGTCACGTGATACCTCGGGGGTGGGTCACGAGACCCCTCAGGGGTGGGTCACGTGACCCCTCCGGGGTGGCTCCCGTGACCCCTCAGGGGTGGGTGACGTGACCCCTCAACAGTGGTTCAGGAGACACGTCAAGGGTGGGTCCCGTGACCCGAGGGAGGCTTGTGGTGGGGAGCCTGAGTGCGCACGCGCGGCCCGCTTATAGGCCCGAAATGAGCCAGCCGCGGCTCGGAGAAAGGCCATCTCCTGGGGGCCTCCCCATGTTTCTCCACTCCTCAAGGAGGACCCCTTTACGGATGGAAGAAAAGGGGGATCTTCGCAGTGGTGGGTTCCGGCCAGAGGCGTCTGCGGGTTTGCCTGCACGTACGCCAGGTGCTCGCACAACGGTCCCAGGTGTTTGAGCCCCGTGGAGGCAGAGGGCTGCTTATTGCTGGATGATAGTGTCCTGCAGGGTTAAGGGACGGCGTGGGCACTCCCAGGGCCACAGAGGGCACCTGGCCTTTAGAGAGTTCCCTGGAAAATTCCTCGCCCAGGCCCTTGGTCCACAAGTCTATCCTGGGTACAGTGTCTGTGCGAGGCTGGGAGTGCTTCTGGGCAGTGTTCCCCAGGGGAAATCGCGTGGTCCTCTAGGTGGCAGGGAGGGCTCCTGTGTCCACGGACAGGTGCCCAGGGACCCTGTGGAACTGCTGTGACCTCTAAAGGGTGGGTCAGGTGAGCCAAGGGAGGTGTGTGCTTGGGAGCCTGAGTGCGCATGCGCGGCCCACGTATAGGCCCGAAACGAGCCAGCCGCGGCTCGGAGAAAAGCCATCTCCTGGGGGCCTCCCCATGTTCTTCCACTCCTCAAGCGTGACCCCTTTACGGATGGAGGAAAAGGGGGATCTTCGCAGTGGTGGGTTCGCGCCAGAGGGGTCTGCGGGTTTGCCTCCACGTACGCCAGGTGCCCGCACACCGGGCCCAGGTGTTTGAGCCCCGTGGAGGCAGAGGGCTGCTTATTGCTGGATGCAAGTGTCCTGCGGGGTCAAGGAACGGCATGGGCACTCCCCGGGCCACACAGGGCACCGGGCCCTTAGAGAGTTCCATGGGAAATCCCCCGCCCATGCCCCCGGTACCCAAGTCTGTCCTTAGCACACTGTCTGTGCGGGGCTGAAGGTACTGCTAGGCAGTGTGGCCTGTGGGAAATCGTGCGGTCCTCTGAGTGGCAGGGAGGGCTGCTGTTTCCCCGAACAGGTGCGCAGGGACCCTGTAAAACAGCTGTCACCTCTCAAGGTGGGTCATGTGACCCCTCAAGGGTGGGGCACGTGACCTCCCAAGGGTGGGTCAGGAGACCCCACAAGGGTGGGTCACGGGACCCCTCAAGGGTGGGTCACGAGACCCCTCAAGGGTTGGTCACGTGACCCCAAAAGGGTAGGTCACGAAACCCCTCAAGGGTGGGTCACGTGACCCCTCAGGGGTGGGTCACGAGACCCCTCGGGAGTGGGTCACGAGACCCCTCAGGAGTGGGTCCCGAGACCCCTCAAGGGTGGGTCACGTGACACCTCGGGAGTGGGTCACGAGACCCCTCAGGGGTGGGTCACGTGACCCCTCGGGAGTGGGTCACGAGACCCCTCAGGGGTGGGTCACGTGACCCCTCGGGAGTGGGTCACGAGACCCCTCAGGGGTGGGTCACGTGACCCCTCCGGGGTGGCTCCCGTGACCCCTCAGGGGTGGGTGACGTGACCCCTCAACAGTGGTTCAGGAGACACGTCAAGGGTGGTTCCCGTGACCTGAGGGAGGCTTGTGGTGGGGAGCCTGAGTGCGCACGCGCGGCCCGCTTAAAGGCCGGAAATGAGCCAGCCGCGGCTCGGAGAAAAGCCATCTCCTGGGGGCCTCCCCATGTTCCTCCACTCCTCAAGGAGGACCCCTTTACGGATGGAAGAAAAGGGGGATCTTCGCAGTGGTGGGTTCGGGCCAGAGCGGTCTGCGGGTTTGCCTGCACGTACGCCAGGTGCTCGCACAACGGGCCCAGGTGTTTGAGCCCCGTGGAGGCAGAGGGCTGCTTATTGCTGGATGATAGTGTCCTGCAGGGTTAAGGGACGGCGTGGGCACTCCCAGGGCCACAGAGGGCACCTGGCCTTTAGAGAGTTCCCTGGAAAATTCCCCGCCCAGGCCCCTGGTCCACAAGTCTATCCTGCGTACAGTGTCTGTGCGAGGCTGGGAGTGCTTCTGGGCAGTGTTCCCCAGGGGAAATCGCGTGGTCCTCTAGGTGGCAGGGAGGGCTCCTGTGTCCACGGACAGGTGCCCAGGGACCCTGTGGAACTGCTGTGACCTCTAAAGGGTGGGTCAGGTGAGCCAAGGGAGGTGTGTGCTTGGGAGCCTGAGTGCGCATGCGCGGCCCACGTATAGGCCCGAAACGAGCCAGCCGCGGCTCGGAGAAAAGCCATCTCCTGGGGGCCTCCCCATGTTCTTCCACTCCTCAAGCGTGACCCCTTTACGGATGGAGGAAAAGGGGGATCTTCGCAGTGGTGGGTTCACGCCAGAGGGGTCTGCGGGTTTGCCTCCACGTACGCCAGGTGCCCGCACACCGGGCCCAGGTGTTTGAGCCCCGTGGAGGCAGAGGGCTGCTTATTGCTGGATGCAAGTGTCCTGCGGGGTCAAGGAACGGCATGGGCACTACCCGGGCCACACAGGGCACCGGGCCCTTAGAGAGTTCCATGGGAAATCCCCCGCCCATGCCCCCGGTACCCAAGTCTGTCCTTAGCACACTGTCTGTGCGGGGCTGAAGGTACTGCTAGGCAGTGTGGCCTGTGGGAAATCGTGCGGTCCTCTGAGTGGCAGGGAGGGCTGCTGTTTCCCCGAACAGGTGCGCAGGGACCCTGTAAAACAGCTGTGACCTCTCAAGGTGGGTCATGTGACCCCTCAAGGGTGGGGCACGTGACCTCCCAAGGGTGGGTCAGGAGACCCCACAAGGGTGGGTCACGGGACCCCTCAAGGGTGGGTCACGAGACCCCTCAAGGGTTGGTCACGTGACCCCAAAAGGGTAGGTCACGAGACCCCTCAAGGGTGGGTCACGTGACCCCTCAGGGGTGGGTCACGTGACCCCTCAGAGGTGGGTCACGTGACCCCTCGGGAGTGGGTCACGAGACCCCTCAGGGGTGGGTCACGTGATACCTCTGGAGTGGGTCACGAGACCCCTCAGGGGTGGGTCACGTGACCCCTCCGGGGTGGCTCCCGTGACCCCTCAGGGGTGGGTGACGTGACCCCTCAACAGTGGTTCAGGAGACACGTCAAGGGTGGGTCCCGTGACCCGAGGGAGGCTTGTGGTGGGGTGCCTGACTGCGCACGCGCGGCCCGCTTATAGGCCCGAAATGAGCCAGCCGCGGCTCGGAGAAAAGCCATCTCCTGGGGGCCTCCCCATGTTCCTCCACTCCTCAAGGAGGACCCCTTTACGGATGGAAGAAAAGGGGTATCTTCGCAGTGGAGGGTTCGGGCCAGAGGGGTCTGCGGGTTTGCCTGCACGTACGCCAGGTGCTCGCACAACGGGCCCAGGTGTTTGAGCCCCGTGGAGGCAGAGGGCTGCTTATTGCTGGATGATAGTGTCCTGCAGGGTTAAGGGACGGCGTGGGCACTCCCAGGGCGACAGAGGGCACCTGGCCTTTAGAGAGTTCCCTGGAAAATTCCCCGCCCAGGCCCCTGGTCCACAAGTCTATCCTGCGTACAGTGTCTGTGCGACGCTGGGAGTGCTTCTGGGCAGTGTTCCCCAGGGGAAATCGCGTGGTCCTCTAGGTGGCAGGGAGGGCTCCTGTGTCCACGGACAGGTGCCCAGGGACCCTGTGGAACTGCTGTGACCTCTAAAGGGTGGGTCAGGTGAGCCAAGGGAGGTGTGTGCTTGGGAGCCTGAGTGCGCATGCGCGGCCCACGTATAGGCCCGAAACGAGCCAGCCGCGGCTCGGAGAAAAGCCATCTCCTGGGGCCTCCCCATGTTCTTCCACTCCTCAAGCGTGACCCCTTTACGGATGGAGGAAAAGGGGGATCTTCGCAGTGGTGGGTTCGCGCCAGAGGGGTCTGCGTGTTTGCCTCCACGTACGCCAGGTGCCCGCACACCGGGCCCAGGTGTGTGAGCCCCGTGGAGGCAGAGGGCTGCTTATTGCTGGATGCAAGTGTCCTGCGGGGTCAAGGAACGGCATGGGCACTCCCCGGGCCACACAGGGCACCGGGCCCTTAGAGAGTTCCATGGGAAATCCCCCGCCAATGCCCCCGGTACCCAAGTCTGTCCTTAGCACACTGTCTGTGCGGGGCTGAAGGTACTGCTAGGCAGTGTGGCCTGTGGGAAATCGTGCGGTCCTCTGAGTGGCAGGGAGGGCTGCTGTTTCCCCGAACAGGTGCGCAGGGACCCTGTAAAACAACTGTGACCTCTCAAGGTGGGTCATGTGACCCCTCAAGGGTGGGGCACGTGACCTCCCAAGGGTGGGTCAGGAGACCCCACAAGGGTGGGTCACGGGACCCCAAAAGTGTAGGTCACGAGACCCCTCAAGGGTGGGGCACGTGACCCCTCAGGGGTGGGTCACGTGACCCCTCGGGAGTGGGTCACGAGAACCTCAGGGGTGGGTCACGTGATACCTCTGGAGTGGGTCACGTGACCCCTCGGGAGTGGGTCACGAGACCCCTCAGGGGTGGGTCACGTGATACCTCTGGAGTGGGTCACGAGACCCCTCAGGGGTGGGTCACGTGACCCCTCCGGGGTGGCTCCCCTGACCCCTCAGGGGTGGGTGACGTGACCCCTCAACAGTGGTTCAGGAGACACGTCAAGGGTGGGTCCCGTGACCCGAGGGAGGCTTGTGGTGGGGTGCCTGACTGCGCACTCGCGGCCCGCTTATAGGCCCGAAATGAGCCAGCCGCGGCTCGGAGAAAGGCCATCTCCTGGGGGCCTCCCCATGTTCCTCCACTCCTCAAGGAGGACCCCTTTACGGATGGAAGAAAAGGGGGATCTTCGCAGTGGTGGGTTCCGGCCAGAGGCGTCTGCGGGTTTGCCTGCACGTACGCCAGGTGCTCGCACAACGGGCCCAGGTGTTTGAGCCCCGTGGAGGCAGAGGGCTGCTTATTGCTGGATGATAGTGTCCTGCAGGGTTAAGGGACGGCGTGGGCACTCCCAGGGCCACAGAGGGCACCTGGCCTTTAGAGAGTTCCCTGGAAAATTCCTCGCCCAGGCCCTTGGTCCACAAGTCTATCCTGGGTACAGTGTCTGTGCGAGGCTGGGAGTGCTTCTGGGCAGTGTTCCCCAGGGGAAATCGCGTGGTCCTCTAGGTGGCAGGGAGGGCTCCTGTGTCCACGGACAGGTGCCCAGGGACCCTGTGGAACTGCTGTGACCTCTAAAGCGTGAGTCAGGTGAGCCAAGGGAGGTGTGTGCTTGGGAGCCTGAGTGCGCATGCGCGGCCCACGTATAGGCCCGAAACGAGCCAGCCGCGGCTCGGAGAAAAGCCATCTCCTGGGGGCCTCCCCATGTTCTTCCACTCCTCAAGCGTGACCCCTTTACGGATGGAGGAAAAGGGGGATCTTCGCAGTGGTGGGTTCGCGCCAGAGGGGTCTGCGGGTTTGCCTCCACGTACGCCAGGTGCCCGCACACCGGGCCCAGGTGTTTGAGCCCCGTGGAGGCAGAGGGCTGCTTATTGCTGGATGCAAGTGTCCTGCGGGGTCAAGGAACGGCATGGGCACTCCCCGGCCACACAGGGCACCGGGCCCTTAGAGAGTTCCATGGGAAATCCCCCGCCCATGCCCCCGGTACCCAAGTCTGTCCTTAGCACACTGTCTGTGCGGGGCTGAAGGTACTGCTAGGCAGTGTGGCCTGTGGGAAATCGTGCGGTCCTCTGAGTGGCAGGGAGGGCTGCTGTTTCCCCGAACAGGTGCGCAGGGACCCTGTAAAACAGCTGTGACCTCTCAAGGTGGGTCATGTGACCCCTCAAGGGTGGGGCACGTGACCTCCCAAGGGTGGGTCAGGAGACCCCACAAGGGTGGGTCACGGGACCCCTCAAGGGTGGGTCACGAGACCCCTCAAGGGTTGGCCACGTGACCCCAAAAGGGTAGGTCACGAGACCCCTCAAGGGTGGGTCACGTGACCCCTCAGGTGTGGGTCACGCGACCCCTCGGGAGTGGGTCACGTGACGCCTCGGGAGTGGGTCACGAGACCCCTCAGGGATGGGTCACGTGACCCCTCGGGAGTGGGTCACGAGACCCCTCAGGGGTGGGTCACGTGATACCTCTGGAGTGGGTCACGAGACCCCTCAGGGGTGGGTCACGTGACCCCTCGGGAGTGGGTCACGAGACCCCTCAGGGGTGGGTCACGTGATACCTCGGGGGTGGGTCACGAGACCCCTCAGGGGTGGGTCACGTGACCCCTCCGGGGTGGCTCCCGTGACCCCTCAGGGGTGGGTGACGTGACCCCTCAACAGTGGTTCAGGAGACACGTCAACGGTGGGTCCCGTGACCCGAGGGAGGCTTGTGGTGGGGTGCCTGAGTGCGCACGCGCGGCCCGCTTATAGGCCCGAAATGAGCCAGCCGCGGTTCGGAGAAAAGCCATCTCCTGGGGGCCTCCCCATGTTCCTCCACTCCTCAAGGAGGACCCCTTTACGGATGGAAGAAAAGGGGGATCTTCGCAGTGGAGGGTTCGGGCCAGAGGGGTCTGCGGGTTTGCCTGCACGTACGCCAGGTGCTCGCACAACGGGCCCAGGTGTTTGAGCCCCGTGGAGGCAGAGGGCTGCTTATTGCTGGATGATAGTGTCCTGCAGGGTTAAGGGACGGCGTGGGCACTCCCAGGGCCACAGAGGGCACCTGGCCTTTAGAGAGTTCCCTGGAAAATTCCCCGCCCAGGCCCCTGGTCCACAAGTCTATCCTGCGTACAGTGTCTGTGCGAGGCTGGGAGTGCTTCTGGGCAGTGTTCCCCAGGGGAAATCGCGTGGTCCTCTAGGTGGCAGGGAGGGCTCCTGTGTCCACGGACAGGTGCCCAGGGACCCTGTGGAACTGCTGTGACCTCTAAAGGGTGGGTCAGGTGAGCCAAGGGAGGTGTGTGCTTGGGAGCCTGAGTGCGCATGCGCGGCCCACGTATAGGCCCGAAACGAGCCAGCCGCGGCTCGGAGAAAAGCCATCTCCTGGGGCCTCCCCATGTTCTTCCACTCCTCAAGCGTGACCCCTTTACGGATGGAGGAAAAGGGGGATCTTCGCAGTGGTGGGTTCGCGCCAGAGGGGTCTGCGGGTTTGCCTCCACGTACGCCAGGTGCCCGCACACCGGGCCCAGGTGTTTGAGCCCCGTGGAGGCAGAGGGCTGCTTATTGCTGGATGCAAGTGTCCTGCGGGGTCAAGGAACGGCATGGGCACTCCCCGGGCCACACAGGGCACCGGGCCCTTAGAGAGTTCCATGGGAAATCCCCCGCCCATGCCCCCGGTACCCAAGTCTGTCCTTAGCACACTGTCTGTGCGGGGCTGAAGGTACTGCTAGGCAGTGTGGCCTGTGGGAAATCGTGCGGTCCTCTGAGTGGCAGGGAGGGCTGCTGTTTCCCCGAACAGGTGCGCAGGGACCCTGTAAAACAACTGTGACCTCTCAAGGTGGGTCATGTGACCCCTCAAGGGTGGGGCACGTGACCTCCCAAGGGTGGGTCAGGAGACCCCACAAGGGTGGGTCACGGGACCCCAAAAGGGTAGGTCACGAGACCCCTCAAGGGTGGGGCACGTGACCCCTCAGGGGTGGGTCACGTGACCCCTCGGGAGTGGGTCACGAGACCCCTCAGGGGTGGGTCACGTGATACCTCTGGTGTGGGACACGTGACCCCTCGGGAGTGGGTCACGAGACCCCTCAGGGGTGGGTCACGTGATACCTCTGGAGTGGGTCACGAGACCCCTCAGGGGTGGGTCACGTGATACCTCTGGAGTGGGTCACGAGACCCCTCAGGGGTGGGTCACGTGACCCCTCCAGGGTGGCTCCCGTGACCCCTCAGGGGTGGGTCACGTGACCCCTCGGGAGTGGGTCACGAGACCCCTCAGTGGTGGGTCACGTGATACCTCTGGAGTGGGTCACTAGACACCTCAGGGGTGGGTCACGTGACACCTCCGGGGTGGCTCCCGTGACCCCTCAGGGGTGGGTGACGTGACCCCTCAACAGTGGTTCAGGAGACACGTCAAGGGTGGGTCCCGTGACCCGAGGGAGGCTTGTGGTGGGGAGCCTGAGTGCGCACGCGCGGCCCGCTTATAGGCCCGAAATGAGCCAGCCGCGTCTCGGAGAAAGGCCATCTCCTGGGGGCCTCCCCATGTTCCTCCACTCCTCAAGGAGGACCCCTTTACGGATGGAAGAAAAGGGGGATCTTCGCAGTGGTGGGTTCCGGCCAGAGGCGTCTGCGGGTTTGCCTGCACGTACGCCAGGTGCTCGCACAACGGGCCCAGGTGTTTGAGCCCCGTGGAGGCAGAGGGCTGCTTATTGCTGGATGATAGTGTCCTGCAGGGTTAAGGGACGGCGTGGGCACTCCCAGGGCCACAGAGGGCACCTGGCCTTTAGAGAGTTCCCTGGAAAATTCCCCTCCCAGGCCCCTGGTCCACAAGTCTATCCTGCGTACAGTGTCTGTGCGAGGCTGGGAGTGCTTCTGGGCAGTGTTCCCCAGGGGAAATCGCGTGGTCCTCTAGGTGGCAGGGAGGGCTCCTGTGTCCACGGACAGGTGCCCAGGGACCCTGTGGAACTGCTGTGACCTCTAAAGGGTGGGTCAGGTGAGCCAAGGGAGGTGTGTGCTTGGGAGCCTGAGTGCGCATGCGCGGCCCACGTATAGGCCCGAAACGAGCCAGCCGCGGCTCGGAGAAAAGCCATCTCCTGGGGCCTCCCCATGTTCTTCCACTCCTCAAGCGTGACCCCTTTACGGATGGAGGAAAAGGGGGATCTTCGCAGTGGTGGGTTCGCGCCAGACGGGTCTGCGGGTTTGCCTCCACGTACGCCAGCTGCCCGCACACCGGGCCCAGGTGTTTGAGCCCCGTGGAGGCAGAGGGCTGCTTATTGCTGGATGCAAGTGTCCTGCGGGGTCAAGGAACGGCATGGGCACTCCCCGGGCCACACAGGGCACCGGGCCCTTAGAGAGTTCCATGGGAAATCCCCCGCCCATGCCCCCGGTACCCAAGTCTGTCCTTAGCACACTGTCTGTGCGGGGCTGAAGGTACTGCTAGGCAGTGTGGCCTGTGGGAAATCGTGCGGTCCTCTGAGTGGCAGGGAGGGCTGCTGTTTTTCCGAACAGGTGCGCAGGGACCCTGTAAAACAGCTGTGACCTCTCAAGGTGGGTCATGTGACCCCTCAAGGGTGGGGCACGTGACCTCCCAAGGGTGGGTCAGGAGACCCCACAAGGGTGGGTCACGGGACCCCTCAAGGGTTGGTCACGTGACCCCAAAAGGGTAGGTCACGAGACCCCTCAAGGGTGGGTCACGTGACCCCTCAGGGGTGGGTCACGTGACCCCTCGGGAGTGGGTCACGAGACCCCTCAGGGGTGGGTCACGTGACCCCTCGGGAGTGGGTCACGAGACCCCTCAGGGGTGGGTCACGTGACCCCTCGGGAGTGGATCACGAGACCCCTCAGTGGTGGGTCAGGTGATACCTCTGGAGTGGGTCACGAGACCCCTCAGGGGTGGGTCACGTGACCCCTCCGGGGTGGCTCCCGTGACCCCTCAGGGGTGGGTGACGTGACCCCTCAACAGTGGTTCAGGAGACACGTCAAGGGTGGGTCCCGTGACCCGAGGGAGGCTTGTGCTGGGGAGCCTGAGTGCGCACGCGCGGCCCGCTTATAGGCCCGAAATGAGCCAGCCGCGGCTCGGAGAAAAGCCATCTCCTGGGGGCCTCCCCATGTTCCTCCACTCCTCAAGGAGGACCCCTTTACGGATGGAAGAAAAGGGGGATCTTCGCAGTGGTGGGTTCCGGCCAGAGGCGTCTGCGGGTTTGCCTGCACGTACGCCAGGTGCTCGCACAACGGGCCCAGGTGTTTGAGCCCCGTGGAGGCAGAGGGCTGCTTATTGCTGGATGATAGTGTCCTGCAGGGTTAAGGGACGGCGTGGGCACTCCCAGGGCCACAGAGGGCACCTGGCCTTTAGAGAGTTCCCTGGAAAATTCCTCGCCCAGGCCCTTGGTCCACAAGTCTATCCTGGGTACAGTGTCTGTGCGAGGCTGGGAGTGCTTCTGGGCAGTGTTCCCCAGGGGAAATCGCGTGGTCCTCTAGGTGGCAGGGAGGGCTCCTGTGTCCACGGACAGGTGCCCAGGGACCCTGTGGAACTGCTGTGACCTCCAAAGGGTGGGTCAGGTGAGCCAAGGGAGGTGTGTGCTTGGGAGCCTGAGTGCGCATGCGCGGCCCACGTATAGGCCCGAAACGAGCCAGCCGCGGCTCGGAGAAAAGCCATCTCCTGGGGGCCTCCCCATGTTCTTCCACTCCTCAAGCGTGACCCCTTTACGGATGGAGGAAAAGGGGGATCTTCGCAGTGGTGGGTTCGCGCCAGAGGGGTCTGCGGGTTTGCCTCCACGTACGCCAGGTGCCCGCACACCGGGCCCAGGTGTTTGAGCCCCGTGGAGGCAGAGGGCTGCTTATTGCTGGATGCAAGTGTCCTGCGGGGTCAAGGAACGGCATGGGCACTCCCCGGGCCACACAGGGCACCGGGCCCTTAGAGAGTTCCATGGGAAATCCCCCGCCCATGCCCCCGGTACCCAAGTCTGTCCTTAGCACACTGTCTGTGCGGGGCTGAAGGTACTGCTAGGCAGTGTGGCCTGTGGGAAATCGTGCGGTCCTCTGAGTGGCAGGGAGGGCTGCTGTTTCCCCGAACAGGTGCGCAGGGACCCTGTAAAACAGCTGTGACCTCTCAAGGTGGGTCATGTGACCCCTCAAGGGTGGGGCACGTGACCTCCCAAGGGTGGGTCAGGAGACCCCACAAGGGTGGGTCACGGGACCCCTCAAGGGTGGGTCACGAAACCCCTCAAGGGTGGGTCACGTGACCCCTCGGGAGTGGGTCACGAGACCCCTCAGGGGTGGGTCACGTGACCCCTCGGGAGTGGGTCACGAGACCCCTCAGGGGTGGGTCACGTGATACCTCTGGAGTGGGTCACGAGACCCCTCAGGGGTGGGTCACGTGACCCCTCCGGGGTGGCTCCCGTGACCCCTCAGGGGTGGGTGATGTGACCCCTCAACAGTGGTTCAGGAGACACGTCAAGGGTGGGTCCCGTGACCCGAGGGAGACTTGTGGTGGGGAGCCTGAGTGCGCACGCGCGGCCCGCTTATAGGCCCGAAATGAGCCAGCCGGGGCTGGGAGAAAGGCCATCTCCTGGGGGCCTCCCCATGTTCCTCCACTCCTCAAGGAGGACCCCTTTACGGATGGAAGAAAAGGGGGATCTTCGCAGTGGAGGGTTCGGGCCAGAGGGGTCTGCGGGTTTGCCTGCACGTACGCCAGGTGCTCGCACAACGGGCCCAGGTGTTTGAGCCCCGTGGAGGCAGAGGGCTGCTTATTGCTGGATGATAGTGTCCTGCAGGGTTAAGGGACGGCGTGGGCACTCCCAGGGCCACAGAGGGCACCTGGCCTTTAGAGAGTTCCCTGGAAAATTCCTCGCCCAGGCCCTTGGTCCACAAGTCTATCCTGGGTACAGTGTCTGTGCGAGGCTGGGAGTGCTTCTGGGCAGTGTTCCCCAGGGGAAATCGCGTGGTCCTCTAGGTGGCAGGGAGGGCTCCTGTGTCCACGGACAGGTGCCCAGGGACCCTGTGGAACTGCTGTGACCTCTAAAGGGTGGGTCAGGTGAGCCAAGGGAGGTGTGTGCTTGGGAGCCTGAGTGCGCATGCGCGGCCCACGTATAGGCCCGAAACGAGCCAGCCGCGGCTCGGAGAAAAGCCATCTCCTGGGGGCCTCCCCATGTTCTTCCACTCCTCAAGCGTGACCCCATTACGGATGGAGGAAAAGGGGGATCTTCGCAGTGGTGGGTTCGCGCCAGGGGGTTCTGCGGGTTTGCCTCCACGTACGCCAGGTGCCCGCACACCGGGCCCAGGTGTTTGAGCCCCGTGGAGGCAGAGGGCTGCTTATTGCTGGATGCAAGTGTCCTGCGGGGTCAAGGAACGGCATGGGCACTCCCCGGGCCACACAGGGCACCGGGCCCTTAGAGAGTTCCATGGGAAATCCCCCGCCCATGCCCCCGGTACCCAAGTCTGTCCTTAGCACACTGTCTGTGCGGGGCTGAAGGTACTGCTAGGCAGTGTGGCCTGTGGGAAATCGTGCGGTCCTCTGAGTGGCAGGGAGGGCTGCTGTTTTTCCGAACAGGTGCGCAGGGACCCTGTAAAACAGCTGTCACCTCTCAAGGTGGGTCATGTGACCCCTCAAGGGTGGGGCACGTGAACTCCCAAGGGTGGGTCAGGAGACCCCACAAGGGTGGGTCACGGGACCCCTCAAGGGTTGGTCACGTGACCCCAAAAGGGTAGGTCACGAGACCCCTCAAGGGTGGGTCACGTGACCCCTCAGGGGTGGGTCACGTGACCCCTCGGGAGTGGGTCACGAGACCCCTCAGGGGTGGGTCACGTGACCCCTCGGGAGTGGGTCACGAGACCCCTCAGGGGTGGGTCACGTGACCCCTCGGGAGTGGGTCACGAGACCCCTCAGTGGTGGGTCAGGTGATACCTCTGGAGTGGGTCACGAGACCCCTCAGGGGTGGGTCACGTGACCCCTCCGGGGTGGCTCCCGTGACCCCTCAGGGGTGGGTGACGTGACCCCTCAACAGTGGTTCAGGAGACACGTCAAGGGTGGGTCCCGTGACCCGAGGGAGGCTTGTGGTGGGGAGCCTGAGTGCGCACGCGCGGCCCGCTTATAGGCCCGAAATGAGCCAGCCGCGGCTCGGAGAAAAGCCATCTCCTGGGGGCCTCCCCATGTTCCTCCACTCCTCAAGGAGGACCCCTTTACGGATGGAAGAAAAGGGGGATCTTCGCAGTGGTGGGTTCCGGCCAGAGGCGTCTGCGGGTTTGCCTGCACGTACGCCAGTTGCTCGCACAACGGGCCCAGGTGTTTGAGCCCCGTGGAGGCAGAGGGCTGCTTATTGCTGGATGATAGTGTCCTGCAGGGTTAAGGGACGGCGTGGGCACTCCCAGGGCCACAGAGGGCACCTGGCCTTTAGAGAGTTCCCTGGAAAATTCCTCGCCCAGGCCCTTGGTCCACAAGTCTATCCTGGGTACAGTGTCTGTGCGAGGCTGGGAGTGCTTCTGGGCAGTGTTCCCCAGGGGAAATCGCGTGGTCCTCTAGGTGGCAGGGAGGGCTCCTGTGTCCACGGACAGGTGCCCAGGGACCCTGTGGAACTGCTGTGACCTCCAAAGGGTGGGTCAGGTGAGCCAAGGGAGGTGTGTGCTTGGGAGCCTGAGTGCGCATGCGCGGCCCACGTATAGGCCCGAAACGAGCCAGCCGCGGCTCGGAGAAAAGCCATCTCCTGGGGGCCTCCCCATGTTCTTCCACTCCTCAAGCGTGACCCCTTTACGGATGGAGGAAAAGGGGGATCTTCGCAGTGGTGGGTTCGCGCCAGAGGGGTCTGCGGGTTTGCCTCCACTTACGCCAGGTGCCCGCACACCGGGCCCAGGTGTTTGAGCCCCGTGGAGGCAGAGGGCTGCTTATTGCTGGATGCAAGTGTCCTGCGGGGTCAAGGAACGGCATGGGCACTCCCCGGGCCACACAGGGCACCGGGCCCTTAGAGAGTTCCATGGGAAATCCCCCGCCCATGCCCCCGGTACCCAAGTCTGTCCTTAGCACACTGTCTGTGCGGGGCTGAAGGTACTGCTAGGCAGTGTGGCCTGTGGGAAATCGTGCGGTCCTCTGAGTGGCAGGGAGGGCTGCTGTTTCCCCGAACAGGTGCGCAGGGACCCTGTAAAACAGCTGTGACCTCTCAAGGTGGGTCATGTGACCCCTCAAGGGTGGGGCACGTGACCTCCCAAGGGTGGGTCAGGAGACCCCACAAGGGTGGGTCACGGGACCCCTCAAGGGTGGGTCACGAGACCCCTCAAGGGTGGGTCACGTGACCCCTCAGGGGTGGGTCACGTGACCCCTCGGGCGTGGGTCACGAGACCCCTCAGGGGTGGGTCACGTGACCCCTCGGGAGTGGGTCACGAGACCCCTCAGGGGTGGGTCACGTGACCCCTCGGGAGTGGGTCACGAGACCCCTCAGGGGTGGGTCACGTGATACCTCTGGAGTGGGTCACGAGACCCCTCAGGGGTGGGTCACGTGACCCCTCTGGTGTGGCTCCCGTGACCCCACAGGGGTGGGTGATGTGACCCCTCAACAGTGGTTCAGGAGACACGTCAAGGGTGGGTCCCGTGACCCGAGGGAGACTTGTGGTGGGGAGCCTGAGTGCGCACGCGCGGCCCGCTTATAGGCCCGAAATGAGCCAGCCGCGGCTGGGAGAAAGGCCATCTCCTGGGGGCCTCCCCATGTTCCTCCACTCCTCAAGGAGGACCCCTTTACGGATGGAAGAAAAGGGGGATCTTCGCAGTGGTGGGTTCCGGCCAGAGGCGTCTGCGGGTTTGCCTGCACGTACGCCAGGTGCTCGCACAACGGGCCCAGGTGTTTGAGCCCCGTGGAGGCAGAGGGCTGCTTATTGCTGGATGATAGTGTCCTGCAGGGTTAAGGGTCGGCGTGGGCACTCCCAGGGCCACAGAGGGCACCTGGCCTTTAGAGAGTTCCCTGGAAAATTCCTCGCCCAGGCCCTTGGTCCACAAGTCTATCCTGGGTACAGTGTCTGTGCGAGGCTGGGAGTGCTTCTGGGCAGTGTTCCCCAGGGGAAATCGCGTGGTCCTCTAGGTGGCAGGGAGGGCTCCTGTGTCCACGGACAGGTGCCCAGGGACCCTGTGGAACTGCTGTGACCTCTAAAGGGTGGGTCAGGTGAGCCAAGGGAGGTGTGTGCTTGGGAGCCTGAGTGCGCATGCGCGGCCCACGTATAGGCCCGAAACGAGCCAGCCGCGGCTCGGAGAAAAGCCATCTCCTGGGGGCCTCCCCATGTTCTTCCACTCCTCAAGCGTGACCCCTTTACGGATGGAGGAAAAGGGGGATCTTCGCAGTGGTGGGTTCGCGCCAGGGGGTTCTGCGGGTTTGCCTCCACGTACGCCAGGTGCCCGCACACCGGGCCCAGGTGTTTGAGCCCCGTGGAGGCAGAGGGCTGCTTATTGCTGGATGCAAGTGTCCTGCGGGGTCAAGGAACGGCATGGGCACTCCCCGGGCCACACAGGGCACCGGGCCCTTAGAGAGTTCCATGGGAAATCCCCCGCCCATGACCCCGGTACCCAAGTCTGTCCTTAGCACACTGTCTGTGCAGGGCTGAAGGTACTGCTAGGCAGTGTGGCCTGTGGGAAATCGTGCGGTCCTCTGAGTGGCAGGGAGGGCTGCTGTTTCCCCGAACAGGTGCGCAGGGACCCTGTAAAACAGCTGTGACCTCTCAAGGTGGGTCATGTGACCCCTCAAGGGTGGGGCACGTGACCTCCCAAGGGTGGGTCAGGAGACCCCACAAGGGTGGGTCACGGGACCCCTCAAGGGTGGGTCACGAGACCCCTCAAGGGTTGGTCACGTGACCCCAAAAGGGTAGGTCACGAGACCCCGCAAGGGTGGGTCACGTGACCCCTCAGGGGTGGGTCACGTGACCCCTCGGGAGTGGGTCACGAGACCCCTCAGGGGTGGGTCACGTGACCCCTCGGGAGTGGGTCACGAGACCCCTCAGGGGTGGGTCACGTGACCCCTCAGTGGTGTGTCACGTGATACCTCTGGAGTGGGTCACGAGACCCCTCAGGGGTGGGTCACGTGACCCCTCCGGGGTGGCTCCCGTGACCCCTCAGGGGTGGGTGATGTGACCCCTCAACAGTGGTTCAGGAGACACGTCAAGGGTGGGTCCCGTGACCCGAGGGAGGCTTTTGGTGGGGAGCCTGAGTGCGCACGCGCGGCCCGCTTATAGGCCCGAAATGAGCCAGCCGCGGCTCGGAGAAAAGCCATCTCCTGGGGGCCTCCCCATGTTCCTCCACTCCTCAAGGAGGACCCCTTTACGGATGGAAGAAAAGGGGGATCTTCGCAGTGGTGGGTTCCAGCCAGAGGCGTCTGCGGGTTTGCCTGCACGTACGCCAGGTGCTCGCACAACGGGCCCAGGTGTTTGAGCCCCGTGGAGGCAGAGGGCTGCTTATTGCTGGATGATAGTGTCCTGCAGGGTTAAGGGACGGCGTGGGCACTCCCAGGGCCACAGAGGGCACCTGGCCTTTAGAGAGTTCCCTGGAAAATTCCTCGCCCAGGCCCTTGGTCCACAAGTCTATCCTGGGTACAGTGTCTGTGCGAGGCTGGGAGTGCTTCTGGGCAGTGTTCCCCAGGGGAAATCGCGTGGTCCTCTAGGTGGCAGGGAGGGCTCCTGTGTCCACGGACAGGTGCCCAGGGACCCTGTGGAACTGCTGTGACCTCTAAAGGGTGGGTCAGGTGAGCCAAGGGAGGTGTGTGCTTGGGAGCCTGAGTGCGCATGCGCGGCCCACGTATAGGCCCGAAACGAGCCAGCCGCGGCTCGGAGAAAAGCCATCTCCTGGGGGCCTCCCCATGTTCTTCCACTCCTCAAGCGTGACCCCTTTACGGATGAAGGAAAAGGGGGATCTTCGCAGTGGTGGGTTCGCGCCAGGGGGGTCTGCGTGTTTGCCTCCACGTATGCCAGGTGCCCGCACACCGGGCCCAGGTGTTTGAGCCCCGTGGAGGCAGAGGGCTGCTTATTGCTGGATGCAAGTGTCCTGCGGGGTCAAGGAACGGCATGGGCACTCCCCGGGCCACACAGGGCACCGGGCCCTTAGAGAGTTCCATGGGAAATCCCCCGCCCATGCCCCCGGTACCCAAGTCTGTCCTTAGCACACTGTCTGTGCGGGGCTGAAGGTACTGCTAGGCAGTGTGGCCTGTGGGAAATCGTGCGGTCCTCTGAGTGGCAGGGAGGGCTGCTGTTTCCCCGAACAGGTGCGCAGGGACCCTGTAAAACAGCTGTGACCTCTGAAGGTGGGTCATGTGACCCCTCAAGGGTGGGGCACGTGACCTCCCAAGGGTGGGTCAGGAGACCCCACAAGGGTGGGTCACGGGACCCCTCAAGGGTTGGTCACGTGACCCCAAAAGGGTAGGTCACGAGACCCCTCAAGGGTGGGTCACGTGACCCCTCAGGGGTGGGTCACGTGACCCCTCGGGAGTGGGTCACGAGACCCCTCAGGGGTGGGTCACGTGACCCCTCGGGAGTGGGTCACGAGACCCCTCAGGGGTGGGTCACGTGACCCCTCGGGAGTGGGTCACGAGACCCCTCAGTGGTGGGTTCGGTGATACCTCTGGAGTGGGTCACGAGACCCCTCAGGGGTGGGTCACGTGACCCCTCCGGGGTGGCTCCCGTGACCCCTCAGGGGTGGGTGACGTGACCCCTCAACAGTGGTTCAGGAGACACGTCAAGGGTGGGTCCCGTGACCCGAGGGAGGCTTGTGGTGGGGAGCCTGAGTGCGCACGCGCGGCCCGCTTATAGGCCCGAAATGAGCCAGCCGCGGCTCGGAGAAAAGCCATCTCCTGGGGGCCTCCCCATGTTCCTCCACTCCTCAAGGAGGACCCCTTTACGGATGGAAGAAAAGGGGGATCTTCGCAGTGGTGGGTTCCGGCCAGAGGCGTCTGCGGGTTTGCCTGCACGTACGCCAGTTGCTCGCACAACGGGCCCAGGTGTTTGAGCCCCGTGGAGGCAGAGGGCTGCTTATTGCTGGATGATAGTGTCCTGCAGGGTTAAGGGACGGCGTGGGCACTCCCAGGGCCACAGAGGGCACCTGGCCTTTAGAGAGTTCCCTGGAAAATTCCTCGCCCAGGCCCTTGGTCCACAAGTCTATCCTGGGTACAGTGTCTGTGCGAGGCTGGGAGTGCTTCTGGGCAGTGTTCCCCAGGGGAAATCGCGTGGTCCTCTAGGTGGCAGGGAGGGCTCCTGTGTCCACGGACAGGTGCCCAGGGACCCTGTGGAACTGCTGTGACCTCCAAAGGGTGGGTCAGGTGAGCCAAGGGAGGTGTGTGCTTGGGAGCCTGAGTGCGCATGCGCGGCCCACGTATAGGCCCGAAACGAGCCAGCCGCGGCTCGGAGAAAAGCCATCTCCTGGGGGCCTCCCCATGTTCTTCCACTCCTCAAGCGTGACCCCTTTACGGATGGAGGAAAAGGGGGATCTTCGCAGTGGTGGGTTCGCGCCAGAGGGGTCTGCGGGTTTGCCTCCACGTACGCCAGGTGCCCGCACACCGGGCCCAGGTGTTTGAGCCCCGTGGAGGCAGAGGGCTGCTTATTGCTGGATGCAAGTGTCCTGCGGGGTCAAGGAACGGCATGGGCACTCCCCGGGCCACACAGGGCACCGGGCCCTTAGAGAGTTCCATGGGAAATCCCCCGCCCATGCCCCCGGTACCCAAGTCTGTCCTTAGCACACTGTCTGTGCGGGGCTGAAGGTACTGCTAGGCAGTGTGGCCTGTGGGAAATCGTGCGGTCCTCTGAGTGGCAGGGAGGGCTGCTGTTTCCCCGAACAGGTGCGCAGGGACCCTGTAAAACAGCTGTGACCTCTCAAGGTGGGTCATGTGACCCCTCAAGGGTGGGGCACGTGACCTCCCAAGGGTGGGTCAGGAGACCCCACAAGGGTGGGTCACGGGACCCCTCAAGGGTGGGGCACGTGACCTCCCAAGGGTGGGTCAGGAGACCCCACAAGGGTGGGTCACGGGACCCCTCAAGGGTGGGTCACGAGACCCCTCAAGGGTTGGTCACGTGACCCCAAAAGGGTAGGTCACGAGACCCCTCAAGGGTGGGTCACGTGACCCCTCAGGGGTGGGTCACGAGACCCCTCAAGGGTTGGTCACGTGACCCCAAAAGGGTAGGTCACGAGACCCCTCAAGGGTGGGTCACGTGACCCCTCGGGAGTGGGTCACGAGACCCCTCAGGGGTGGGTCACGTGACCCCAAAAGGGTAGGTCACGAGACCCCTCAAGGGTTGGTCACGTGACCCCAAAAGGGTAGGTCACGAGACCCCTCAAGGGTGGGTCACGTGACCCCTCGGGAGTGGGTCACGAGACCCCTCAAGGGTTGGTCACGTGACCCCAAAAGGGTAGGTCACGAGACCCCTCAAGGGTGGGTCACATGACCCCTCGGGAGTGGGTCACGAGACCCCTCAGGGGTGGGTCACGTGACCCCTCGGGAGTGGGTCACGAGACCCCTCAGGGGTGGGTCACGTGACCCCTCAGTGGTGGGTCACGTGATACCTCTGGAGTGGGTCACGAGACCCCTCAGGGGTGGGTCACGTGACCCCTCCGGGGTGGCTCCCGTGACCCCTCAGGGGTGGGTGA
Source organism: Desmodus rotundus (assembly GCF_022682495.2). Classification (NCBI taxonomy): domain Eukaryota; kingdom Metazoa; phylum Chordata; class Mammalia; order Chiroptera; family Phyllostomidae; genus Desmodus; species Desmodus rotundus. The sequence goes on along the minus strand of NW_026527169.1, from coordinate 67,956 downwards.
TGTGACCCCTCAACAGTGGTTCAGGAGACACGTCAAGGGTGGGTCCCGTGACCCGAGGGAGGCTTGTGGTGGGGAGCCTGAGTGCGCACGCGCGGCCCGCTTATAGGCCCGAAATGAGCCAGCCGCGGCTCGGAGAAAAGCCATCTCCTGGGGGCCTCCCCATGTTCCTCCACTCCTCAAGGAGGACCCCTTTACGGATGGAAGAAAAGGGGGATCTTCGCAGTGGTGGGTTCCGGCCAGAGGCGTCTGCGGGTTTGCCTGCACGTACGCCAGGTGCTCGCACAACGGGCCCAGGTGTTTGAGCCCCGTGGAGGCAGAGGGCTGCTTATTGCTGGATGATAGTGTCCTGCAGGGTTAAGGGACGGCGTGGGCACTCCCAGGGCCACAGAGGGCACCTGGCCTTTAGAGAGTTCCCTGGAAAATTCCTCGCCCAGGCCCTTGGTCCACAAGTCTATCCTGGGTACAGTGTCTGTGCGAGGCTGGGAGTGCTTCTGGGCAGTGTTCCCCAGGGGAAATCGCGTGGTCCTCTAGGTGGCAGGGAGGGCTCCTGTGTCCACGGACAGGTGCCCAGGGACCCTGTGGAACTGCTGTGACCTCTAAAGGGTGGGTCAGGTGAGCCAAGGGAGGTGTGTGCTTGGGAGCCTGAGTGCGCATGCGCGGCCCACGTATAGGCCCGAAACGAGCCAGCCGCGGCTCGGAGAAAAGCCATCTCCTGGGGCCTCCCCATGTTCTTCCACTCTTCAAGCGTGACCCCTTTACGGATGGAGGAAAAGGGGGATCTTCGCAGTGGTGGGTTCGCGCCAGAGGGGTCTGCGGGTTTGCCTCCATGTACGCCAGGTGCCCGCACACCGGGCCCAGGTGTTTGAGCCCCGTGGAGGCAGAGGGCTGCTTATTGCTGGATGCAAGTGTCCTGCGGGGTCAAGGAACGGCATGGGCACTCCCCGGGCCACACAGGGCACCGGGCCCTTAGAGAGTTCCATGGGAAATCCCCCGCCCATGCCCCCGGTACCCAAGTCTGTCCTTAGCACACTGTCTGTGCGGGGCTGAAGGTACTGCTAGGCAGTGTGGCCTGTGGGAAATCGTGCGGTCCTCTGAGTGGCAGGGAGGGCTGCTGTATCCCCGAACAGGTGCGCAGGGACCCTGTAAAACAGCTGTCACCTCTCAAGGTGGGTCATGTGACCCCTCAAGGGTGGGGCACGTGACCACCCAAGGGTGGGTCAGGAGACCCCACAAGGGTGGGTCACGGGACCCCTCAAGGGTGGGTCACGAGACCCCTCAAGGGTTGCTCACTTGACCCCAAAAGGGTAGGTCACGAGACCCCTCAAGGGTGGGTCACGTGACCCCTCAGGGGTGGGTCACGTGACCCCTCGGGAGTGGGTCACGAGACCCCTCAGGGGTGGGTCACGTGACCCCTCGGGAGTGGGTCACGAGACCCCTCAGGGGTGGGTCACGTGACCCCTCCGGGGTGGCTCCGGTGACCCCTCAGGGGTGGGTGACGTGACCCCTCAACAGTGGTTCAGGAGACACGTCAAGGGTGGGTCCCGTGACCCGAGGGAGGCTTGTGGTGGGGAGCCTGAGTGCGCACGCGCGGCCCGCTTATAGGCCCGAAATGAGCCAGCCGCGGCTCGGAGAAAAGCCATCTCCTGAGGGCCTCCCCATGTTCCTCCACTCCTCAAGGAGGACCCCTTTACGGATGGAAGAAAAGGGGGATCTTCGCAGTGGTGGGTTTCGGCCAGAGGCGTCTGCGGGTTTGCCTGCACGTACGCCAGGTGCTCGCACAACGGGCCCAGGTGTTTGAGCCCCGTGGAGGCAGAGGGCTGCTTATTGCTGGATGATAGTGTCCTGCAGGGTTAAGGGACGGCGTGGGCACTCCCAGGGCCACAGAGGGCACCTGGCCTTTAGAGAGTTCCCTGGAAAATTCCTCGCCCAGGCCCTTGGTCCACAAGTCTATCCTGGGTACAGTGTCTATGCGAGGCTGGGAGTGCTTCTGGGCAGTGTTCCCCAGGGGAAATCGCGTGGTCCTCTAGGTGGCAGGGAGGGCTCCTGTGTCCACGGACAGGTGCCCAGGGACCCTGTGGAACTGCTGTGACCTCTAAAGGGTGGGTCAGGTGAGCCAAGGGAGGTGTGTGCTTGGGAGCCTGAGTGCGCATGCGCGGCCCACGTATAGGCCCGAAACCAGCCAGCCGCGGCTTGGAGAAAAGCCATCTCCTGGGGGCCGCCCCATGTTCTTCCACTCCTCAAGCGTGACCCCTTTACGGATGGAGGAAAAGGGGGATCTTCGCAGTGGTGGGTTCGCGCCAGAGGGGTGTGCGGGTTTGCCTCCACGTACGCCAGGTGCCCGCACACCGGGCCCAGGTGTTTGAGCCCCGTGGAGGCAGAGGGCTGCTTATTGCTGGATGCAAGTGTCCTGCGGGGTCAAGGAACGGCATGGGCACTCCCCGGGCCACACAGGGCACCGGGCCCTTAGAGAGTTCCATGGGAAATCCCCCGCCCATGCCCCCGGTACCCAAGTCTGTCCTTAGCACACTGTCTGTGCGGGGCTGAAGGTACTGCTAGGCAGTGTCGCCTGTGGGAAATCGTGCGGTCCTCTGAGTGGCAGGGAGGGCTGCTGTTTCCCCGAACAGGTGCGCAGGGACCCTGTAAAACAGCTGTGACCTCTCAAGGTGGGTCATGTGACCACTCAAGGATGGGGCACGTGACCTCCCAAGGGTGGGTCAGGAGACCCCACAAGGGTGGGTCACGGGACCCCTCAAGGGTGGGACACGAGACCCCTCAAGGGTTGGTCACGTGACCCCAAAAGGGTAGGTCACGAGACCCCTCAAGGGTGGGTCACGTGACCCCTCAGGGGTGGGTCACGTGACCCCTCGGGAGTGGGTCACGAGACCCCTCAGGGGTGGGTCACGTGACCCCTCGGGAGTGGGTCACGAGACCCCTCAGGGGTGGGTCACGTGACCCCTCCGGGGTGGCTCCGGTGACCCCTCAGGGGTGGGTGACGTGACCCCTCAACAGTGGTTCAGGAGACACGTCAAGGGTGGGTCCCGTGACCCGAGGGAGGCTTGTGGTGGGGAGCCTGAGTGCGCACGCGCGGCCCGCTTATTGGCCCGAAATGAGCCAGCCGCGGCTCGGAGAAAAGCCATCTCCTGGGGGCCTCCCCATGTTCCTCCACTCCTCAAGGAGGACCCCTTTACGGATGGAAGAAAAGGGGGATCTTCGCAGTGGTGGGTTCCGGCCAGAGGCGTCTGCGGGTTTGCCTGCACGTACGCCAGGTGCTCGCACAACGGGCCCAGGTGTTTGAGCCCCGTGGAGGCAGAGGGCTGCTTATTGCTGGATGATAGTGTCCTGCAGGGTTAAGGGACGGCGTGGGCACTCCCAGGGCCACAGAGGGCACCTGGCCTTTAGAGAGTTCCCTGGAAAATTCCTCGCCCAGGCCCTTGGTCCACAAGTCTATCCTGGGTACAGTGTCTGTGCGAGGCTGGGAGTGCTTCTGGGCAGTGTTCCCCAGGGGAAATCGCGTGGTCCTCTAGGTGGCAGGGAGGGCTCCTGTGTCCACGGACAGGTGCCCAGGGACCCTGTGGAACTGCTGTGACCTCTAAAGGGTGGGTCAGGTGAGCCAAGGGAGGTGTGTGCTTGGGAGCCTGAGTGCGCATGCGCGGCCCACGTATAGGCCCGAAACGAGCCAGCCGCGGCTCGGAGAAAAGCCATCTCCTGGGGCCTCCCCATGTTCTTCCACTCTTCAAGCGTGACCCCTTTACGGATGGAGGAAAAGGGGGATCTTCGCAGTGGTGGGTTCGCGCCAGAGGGGTCTGCGGGTTTGCCTCCATGTACGCCAGGTGCCCGCACACCGGGCCCAGGTGTTTGAGCCCCGTGGAGGCAGAGGGCTGCTTATTGCTGGATGCAAGTGTCCTGCGGGGTCAAGGAACGGCATGGGCACTCCCCGGGCCACACAGGGCACCGGGCCCTTAGAGAGTTCCATGGGAAATCCCCCGCCCATGCCCCCGGTACCCAAGTCTGTCCTTAGCACACTGTCTGTGCGGGGCTGAAGGTACTGCTAGGCAGTGTGGCCTGTGGGAAATCGTGCGGTCCTCTGAGTGGCAGGGAGGGCTGCTGTATCCCCGAACAGGTGCGCAGGGACCCTGTAAAACAGCTGTCACCTCTCAAGGTGGGTCATGTGACCCCTCAAGGGTGGGGCACGTGACCACCCAAGGGTGGGTCAGGAGACCCCACAAGGGTGGGTCACGGGACCCCTCAAGGGTGGGTCACGAGACCCCTCAAGGGTTGCTCACGTGACCCCAAAAGGGTAGGTCACGAGACCCCTCAAGGGTGGGTCACGTGACCCCTCAGGGGTGGGTCACGTGACCCCTCGGGAGTGGGTCACGAGACCCCTCAGGGGTGGGTCACGTGACCCCTCGGGAGTGGGTCACGAGACCCCTCAGGGGTGGGTCACGTGACCCCTCCGGGGTGGCTCCGGTGACCCCTCAGGGGTGGGTGACGTGACCCCTCAACAGTGGTTCAGGAGACACGTCAAGGGTGGGTCCCGTGACCCGAGGGAGGCTTGTGGTGGGGAGCCTGAGTGCGCACGCGCGGCCCGCTTATAGGCCCGAAATGAGCCAGCCGCGGCTCGGAGAAAAGCCATCTCCTGAGGGCCTCCCCATGTTCCTCCACTCCTCAAGGAGGACCCCTTTACGGATGGAAGAAAAGGGGGATCTTCGCAGTGGTGGGTTTCGGCCAGAGGCGTCTGCGGGTTTGCCTGCACGTACGCCAGGTGCTCGCACAACGGGCCCAGGTGTTTGAGCCCCGTGGAGGCAGAGGGCTGCTTATTGCTGGATGATAGTGTCCTGCAGGGTTAAGGGACGGCGTGGGCACTCCCAGGGCCACAGAGGGCACCTGGCCTTTAGAGAGTTCCCTGGAAAATTCCTCGCCCAGGCCCTTGGTCCACAAGTCTATCCTGGGTACAGTGTCTATGCGAGGCTGGGAGTGCTTCTGGGCAGTGTTCCCCAGGGGAAATCGCGTGGTCCTCTAGGTGGCAGGGAGGGCTCCTGTGTCCACGGACAGGTGCCCAGGGACCCTGTGGAACTGCTGTGACCTCTAAAGGGTGGGTCAGGTGAGCCAAGGGAGGTGTGTGCTTGGGAGCCTGAGTGCGCATGCGCGGCCCACGTATAGGCCCGAAACCAGCCAGCCGCGGCTTGGAGAAAAGCCATCTCCTGGGGGCCGCCCCATGTTCTTCCACTCCTCAAGCGTGACCCCTTTACGGATGGAGGAAAAGGGGGATCTTCGCAGTGGTGGGTTCGCGCCAGGGGGGTCTGCGGGTTTGCCTCCACGTACGCCAGGTGCCCGCACACCGGGCCCAGGTGTTTGAGCCCCGTGGAGGCAGAGGGCTGCTTATTGCTGGATGCAAGTGTCCTGCGGGGTCAAGGAACGGCATGGGCACTCCCCGGGCCACACAGGGCACCGGGCCCTTAGAGAGTTCCATGGGAAATCCCCCGCCCATGCCCCCGGTACCCAAGTCTGTCCTTAGCACACTGTCTGTGCGGGGCTGAAGGTACTGCTAGGCAGTGTGGCCTGTGGGAAATCGTGCGGTCCTCTGAGTGGCAGGGAGGGCTGCTGTTTCCCCAAACAGGTGCGCAGGGACCCTGTAAAACAGCTGTGACCTCTCAAGGTGGGTCATGTGACCCCTCAAGGATGGGGCACGTGACCTCCCAAGGGTGGGTCAGGAGACCCCACAAGGGTGGGTCACGGGACCCCTCAAGGGTGGGACACGAGACCCCTCAAGGGTTGGTCACGTGACCCCAAAAGGGTAGGTCACGAGACCCCTCAAGGGTGGGTCACGTGACCCCTCAGGGGTGGGTCACGTGACCCCTCGGGAGTGGGTCACGAGACCCCTCAGGGGTGGGTCACGTGACCCCTCGGGAGTGGGTCACGAGACCCCTCAGGGGTGGGTCACGTGACCCCTCCGGGGTGGCTCCGGTGACCCCTCAGGGGTGGGTGACGTGACCCCTCAACAGTGGTTCAGGAGACACGTCAAGGGTGGGTCCCGTGACCCGAGGGAGGCTTGTGGTGGGGAGCCTGAGTGCGCACGCGCGGCCCGCTTATAGGCCCGAAATGAGCCAGCCGCGGCTCGGAGAAAAGCCATCTCCTGGGGGCCTCCCCATGTTCCTCCACTCCTCAAGGAGGACCCCTTTACGGATGGAAGAAAAGGGGGATCTTCGCAGTGGTGGGTTCCGGCCAGAGGCGTCTGCGGGTTTGCCTGCACGTACGCCAGGTGCTCGCACAACGGGCCCAGGTGTTTGAGCCCCGTGGAGGCAGAGGGCTGCTTATTGCTGGATGATAGTGTCCTGCAGGGTTAAGGGACGGCGTGGGCACTCCCAGGGCCACAGAGGGCACCTGGCCTTTAGAGAGTTCCCTGGAAAATTCCTCGCCCAGGCCCTTGGTCCACAAGTCTATCCTGGGTACAGTGTCTGTGCGAGGCTGGGAGTGCTTCTGGGCAGTGTTCCCCAGGGGAAATCGCGTGGTCCTCTAGGTGGCAGGGAGGGCTCCTGTGTCCACGGACAGGTGCCCAGGGACCCTGTGGAACTGCTGTGACCTCTAAAGGGTGGGTCAGGTGAGCCAAGGGAGGTGTGTGCTTGGGAGCCTGAGTGCGCATGCGCGGCCCACGTATAGGCCCGAAACCAGCCAGCCGCGGCTTGGAGAAAAGCCATCTCCTGGGGGCCGCCCCATGTTCTTCCACTCCTCAAGCGTGACCCCTTTACGGATGGAGGAAAAGGGGGATCTTCGCAGTGGTGGGTTCGCGCCAGAGGGGTGTGCGGGTTTGCCTCCACGTACGCCAGGTGCCCGCACACCGGGCCCAGGTGTTTGAGCCCCGTGGAGGCAGAGGGCTGCTTATTGCTGGATGCAAGTGTCCTGCGGGGTCAAGGAACGGCATGGGCACTCCCCGGGCCACACAGGGCACCGGGCCCTTAGAGAGTTCCATGGGAAATCCCCCGCCCATGCCCCCGGTACCCAAGTCTGTCCTTAGCACACTGTCTGTGCGGGGCTGAAGGTACTGCTAGGCAGTGTGGCCTGTGGGAAATCGTGCGGTCCTCTGAGTGGCAGGGAGGGCTGCTGTTTCCCCGAACAGGTGCGCAGGGACCCTGTAAAACAGCTGTGACCTCTCAAGGTGGGTCATGTGACCCCTCAAGGATGGGGCACGTGACCTCCCAAGGGTGGGTCAGGAGACCCCACAAGGGTGGGTCACGGGACCCCTCAAGGGTGGGACACGAGACCCCTCAAGGGTTGGTCACGTGACCCCAAAAGGGTAGGTCACGAGACCCCTCAAGGGTGGGTCACGTGACCCCTCAGGGGTGGGTCACGTGACCCCTCGGGAGTGGGTCACGAGACCCCTCAGGGGTGGGTCACGTGACCCCTCCGGGGTGGCTCCGGTGACCCCTCAGGGGTGGGTGACGTGACCCCTCAACAGTGGTTCAGGAGACACGTCAAGGGTGGGTCCCGTGACCCGAGGGAGGCTTGTGGTGGGGAGCCTGAGTGCGCACGCGCGGCCCGCTTATAGGCCCGAAATGAGCCAGCCGCGGCTCGGAGAAAGGCCATCTCCTGGGGGCCTCCCCATGTTCCTCCACTCCTCAAGGAGGACCCCTTTACGGATGGAAGAAAAGGGGGATCTTCGCAGTGGTGGGTTCCGGCCAGAGGCGTCTGCGGGTTTGCCTGCACGTACGCCAGGTGCTCGCACAACGGGCCCAGGTGTTTGAGCCCCGGGGAGGCAGAGGGCTGCTTATTGCTGGATGATAGTGTCCTGCAGGGTTAAGGGACGGCGTGGGCACTCCCAGGGCCACAGAGGGCACCTGGCCTTTAGAGAGTTCCCTGGAAAATTCCTCGCCCAGGCCCTTGGTCCACAAGTCTATCCTGGGTACAGTGTCTGTGCGAGGCTGGGAGTGCTTCTGGGCAGTGTTCCCCAGGGGAAATCGCGTGGTCCTCTAGGTGGCAGGGAGGGCTCCTGTGTCCACGGACAGGTGCCCAGGGACCCTGTGGAACTGCTGTGACCTCTAAAGGGTGGGTCAGGTGAGCCAAGGGAGGTGTGTGCTTGGGAGCCTGAGTGCGCATGCGCGGCCCAGGTATAGGCCCGAAACCAGCCAGCCGCGGCTTGGAGAAAAGCCATCTCCTGGGGGCCTCCCCATGTTCTTCCACTCCTCAAGCGTGACCCCTTTACGGATGGAGGAAAAGGGGGATCTTCGCAGTGGTGGGTTCGCGCCAGAGGGGTCTGCGGGTTTGCCTCCACGTACGCCAGGTGCCCGCACACCGGGCCCAGGTGTTTGAGCCCCGTGGAGGCAGAGGGCTGCTTATTGCTGGATGCAAGTGTCCTGCGGGGTCAAGGAACGGCATGGGCACTCCCCGGGCCACACAGGGCACCGGGCCCTTAGAGAGTTCCATGGGAAATCCCCCGCCCATGCCCCCGGTACCCAAGTCTGTCCTTAGCACACTGTCTGTGCGGGGCTGAAGGTACTGCTAGGCAGTGTGGCCTGTGGGAAATCGTGCGGTCCTCTGAGTGGCAGGGAGGGCTGCTGTTTCCCCGAACAGGTGCGCAGGGACCCTGTAAAACAGCTGTGACCTCTCAAGGTGGGTCATGTGACCCCTCAAGGATGGGGCACGTGACCTCCCAAGGGTGGGTCAGGAGACCCCACAAGGGTGGGTCACGGGACCCCTCAAGGGTGGGACACGAGACCCCTCAAGGGTTGGTCACGTGACCCCAAAAGGATAGGTCACGAGACCCCTCAAGGGTGGGTCACGTGACCCCTCAGGGGTGGGTCACGTGACCCCTCGGGAGTGGGTCACGTGACCCCTCGGGAGTGGGTCACGAGACCCCTCAGGGATGGGTCACGTGACCCCTCGGGAGTGGGTCATGATACCCCTCAGGGGTGGGTCACGTGATACCTCTGGAGTGGGTCACGAGACCCCTCAGGGGTGGGTCACGTGACCCCTCCGGGGTGGCTCCCGTGACCCCTCAGGGGTGGGTGACGTGACCCATCAACAGTGGTTCAGGAGACACGTCAAGGGTGGGTCCCGTGACCCGAGGGAGGCTTGTGCTGGGGAGCCTGAGTGCGCACGCGCGGCCCGCTTATAGGCCCGAAATGAGCCAGCCGCGGCTCGGAGAAAAGCCATCTCCTGAGGGCCTCCCCATGTTCCTCCACTCCTCAAGGAGGACCCCTTTACGGATGGAAGAAAAGGGGGATCTTCGCAGTGGTGGGTTCCGGCCAGAGGCGTCTGCGGGTTTGCCTGCACGTACGCCAGGTGCTCGCACAACGGGCCCAGGTGTTTGAGCCCCGGGGAGGCAGAGGGCTGCTTATTGCTGGATGATAGTGTCCTGCAGGGTTAAGGGACGGCGTGGGCACTCCCAGGGCCACAGAGGGCACCTGGCCTTTAGAGAGTTCCCTGGAAAATTCCTCGCCCAGGCCCTTGGTCCACAAGTCTATCCTGGGTACAGTGTCTGTGCGAGGCTGGGAGTGCTTCTGGGCAGTGTTCCCCAGGGGAAATCGCGTGGTCCTCTAGGTGGCAGGGAGGGCTCCTGTGTCCACGGACAGGTGCCCAGGGACCCTGTGGAACTGCTGTGACCTCTAAAGGGTGGGTCAGGTGAGCCAAGGGAGGTGTGTGCTTGGGAGCCTGAGTGCGCATGCGCGGCCCACGTATAGGCCCGAAACCAGCCAGCCGCGGCTTGGAGAAAAGCCATCTCCTGGGGGCCTCCCCATGTTCTTCCACTCCTCAAGCGTGACCCCTTTACGGATGGAGGAAAAGGGGGATCTTCGCAGTGGTGGGTTCGCGCCAGAGGGGTCTGCGGGTTTGCCTCCACGTACGCCAGGTGCCCGCACACCGGGCCCAGGTGTTTGAGCCCCGTGGAGGCAGAGGGCTGCTTATTGCTGGATGCAAGTGTCCTGCGGGGTCAAGGAACGGCATGGGCACTCCCCGGGCCACACAGGGCACCGGGCCCTTAGAGAGTTCCATGGGAAATCCCCCGCCCATGCCCCCGGTACCCAAGTCTGTCCTTAGCACACTGTCTGTGCGGGGCTGAAGGTACTGCTAGGCAGTGTCGCCTGTGGGAAATCGTGCGGTCCTCTGAGTGGCAGGGAGGGCTGCTGTTTCCCCGAACAGGTGCGCAGGGACCCTGTAAAACAGCTGTGACCTCTCAAGGTGGGTCATGTGACCCCTCAAGGATGGGGCACGTGACCTCCCAAGGGTGGGTCAGGAGACCCCACAAGGGTGGGTCACGGGACCCCTCAAGGGTGGGACACGAGACCCCTCAAGGGTTGGTCACGTGACCCCAAAAGGATAGGTCACGAGACCCCTCAAGGGTGGGTCACGTGACCCCTCAGGGGTGGATCACGTGACCCCTCGGGAGTGGGTCACGTGACCCCTCGGGAGTGGGTCACGAGACCCCTCAGGGATGGGTCACGTGACCCCTCGGGAGTGGGTCATGATACCCCTCAGGGGTGGGTCACGTGATACCTCTGGAGTGGGTCACGAGACCCCTCAGGGGTGGGTCACGTGACCCCTCCGGGGTGGCTCCCGTGACCCCTCAGGGGTGGGTGACGTGACCCATCAACAGTGGTTCAGGAGACACGTCAAGGGTGGGTCCCGTGACCCGAGGGAGGCTTGTGCTGGGGAGCCTGAGTGCGCACGCGCGGCCCGCTTATAGGCCCGAAATGAGCCAGCCGCGGCTCGGAGAAAAGCCATCTCCTGAGGGCCTCCCCATGTTCCTCCACTCCTCAAGGAGGACCCCTTTACGGATGGAAGAAAAGGGGGATCTTCGCAGTGGTGGGTTCCGGCCAGAGGCGTCTGCGGGTTTGCCTGCACGTACGCCAGGTGCTCGCACAACGGGCCCAGGTGTTTGAGCCCCGGGGAGGCAGAGGGCTGCTTATTGCTGGATGATAGTGTCCTGCAGGGTTAAGGGACGGCGTGGGCACTCCCAGGGCCACAGAGGGCACCTGGCCTTTAGAGAGTTCCCTGGAAAATTCCTCGCCCAGGCCCTTGGTCCACAAGTCTATCCTGGGTACAGTGTCTGTGCGAGGCTGGGAGTGCTTCTGGGCAGTGTTCCCCAGGGGAAATCGCGTGGTCCTCTAGGTGGCAGGGAGGGCTCCTGTGTCCACGGACAGGTGCCCAGGGACCCTGTGGAACTGCTGTGACCTCTAAAGGGTGGGTCAGGTGAGCCAAGGGAGGTGTGTGCTTGGGAGCCTGAGTGCGCATGCGCGGCCCACGTATAGGCCCGAAACCAGCCAGCCGCGGCTTGGAGAAAAGCCATCTCCTGGGGGCCTCCCCATGTTCTTCCACTCCTCAAGCGTGACCCCTTTACGGATGGAGGAAAAGGGGGATCTTCGCAGTGGTGGGTTCGCGCCAGAGGGGTCTGCGGGTTTGCCTCCACGTACGCCAGGTGCCCGCACACCGGGCCCAGGTGTTTGAGCCCCGTGGAGGCAGAGGGCTGCTTATTGCTGGATGCAAGTGTCCTGCGGGGTCAAGGAACGGCATGGGCACTCCCCGGGCCACACAGGGCACCGGGCCCTTAGAGAGTTCCATGGGAAATCCCCCGCCCATGCCCCCGGTACCCAAGTCTGTCCTTAGCACACTGTCTGTGCGGGGCTGAAGGTACTGCTAGGCAGTGTGGCCTGTGGGAAATCGTGCGGTCCTCTGAGTGGCAGGGAGGGCTGCTGTTTCCCCGAACAGGTGCGCAGGGACCCTGTAAAACAGCTGTGACCTCTCAAGGTGGGTCATGTGACCCCTCAAGGATGGGGCACGTGACCTCCCAAGGGTGGGTCAGGAGACCCCACAAGGGTGGGTCACGGGACCCCTCAAGGGTGGGACACGAGACCCCTCAAGGGTTGGTCACGTGACCCCAAAAGGATAGGTCACGAGACCCCTCAAGGGTGGGTCACGTGACCCCTCAGGGGTGGGTCACGTGACCCCTCGGGAGTGGGTCACGTGACCCCTCGGGAGTGGGTCACGAGACCCCTCAGGGATGGGTCACGTGACCCCTCGGGAGTGGGTCATGATACCCCTCAGGGGTGGGTCACGTGATACCTCTGGAGTGGGTCACGAGACCCCTCAGGGGTGGGTCACGTGACCCCTCCGGGGTGGCTCCCGTGACCCCTCAGGGGTGGGTGACGTGACCCATCAACAGTGGTTCAGGAGACACGTCAAGGGTGGGTCCCGTGACCCGAGGGAGGCTTGTGCTGGGGAGCCTGAGTGCGCACGCGCGGCCCGCTTATAGGCCCGAAATGAGCCAGCCGCGGCTCGGAGAAAAGCCATCTCCTGAGGGCCTCCCCATGTTCCTCCACTCCTCAAGGAGGACCCCTTTACGGATGGAAGAAAAGGGGGATCTTCGCAGTGGTGGGTTCCGGCCAGAGGCGTCTGCGGGTTTGCCTGCACGTACGCCAGGTGCTCGCACAACGGGCCCAGGTGTTTGAGCCCCGTGGAGTCAGAGGGCTGCTTATTGCTGGATGATAGTGTCCTGCAGGGTTAAGGGACGGCGTGGGCACTCCCAGGGCCACAGAGGGCACCTGGCCTTTAGAGAGTTCCCTGGAAAATTCCTCGCCCAGGCCCTTGGTCCACAAGTCTATCCTGGGTACAGTGTCTGTGCGAGGCTGGGAGTGCTTCTGGGCAGTGTTCCCCAGGGGAAATCGCGTGGTCCTCTAGGTGGCAGGGAGGGCTCCTGTGTCCACGGACAGGTGCCCAGGGACCCTGTGGAACTGCTGTGACCTCTAAAGGGTGGGTCAGGTGAGCCAAGGGAGGTGTGTGCTTGGGAGCCTGAGTGCGCATGCGCGGCCCACGTATAGGCCCGAAACCAGCCAGCCGCGGCTCGGAAAAAGCCATCTCCTGGGGCCTCCCCATGTTCTTCCACTCTTCAAGCGTGACCCCTTTACGGATGGAGGAAAAGGGGGATCTTCGCAGTGGTGGGTTCGCGCCAGAGGGGTCTGCGGGTTTGCCTCCACGTACGCCAGGTGCCCGCACACCGGGCCCAGGTGTTTGAGCCCCGTGGAGGCAGAGGGCTGCTTATTGCTGGATGCAAGTGTCCTGCGGGGTCAAGGAACGGCATGGGCACTCCCCGGGCCACACAGGGCACCAGGCCCTTAGAGAGTTCCATGGGAAATCCCCCGCCCATGCCCCCGGTACCCAAGTCTGTCCTTAGCACACTGTCTGTGCGGGGCTGAAGGTACTGCTAGGCAGTGTGGCCTGTGGGAAATCGTGCGGTCCTCTGAGTGACAGGGAGGGCTGCTGTTTCCCCGAACAGGTGCGCAGGGACCCTGTAAAACAGCTGTCACCTCTCAAGGTGGGTCATGTGACCCCTCAAGGGTGGGTCACGAGACCCCTCAAGGGTTGGTCACGTGACCCCAAAAGGGTAGGTCACGAGACCCCTCAAGGGTGGGTCACGTGACCCCTCAGGGGTGGGTCACGTGACCCCTCGGGAGTGGGTCACGAGACCCCTCAGGGGTGGGTCACGTGATACCTCTGGAGTGGGTCACGAGACCCCTCAGGGGTGGGTCACGTGACCCCTCCGGGGTGGCTCCCGTGACCCCTCAGGGGTGGGTGACGTGACCCCTCAACAGTGGTTCAGGAGACAGGTCAAGGGTGGTTCCCGTGACCCGAGGGAGGCTTGTGGTGGGGAGCCTGAGTGCGCACGCGCGGCCCGCTTATAGGCCCGAAATGAGCCAGCCGCGGCTCGGAGAAAAGCCATCTCCTGGGGGCCTCCCCATGTTCCTCCACTCCTCAAGGAGGACCCCTTTACGGATGGAAGAAAAGGGGGATCTTCGCAGTGGTGGGTTCGGGCCAGAGCGGTCTGCGGGTTTGCCTGCACGTACGCCAGGTGCTCGCACAACGGGCCCAGGTGTTTGAGCCCCGTGGAGGCAGAGGGCTGCTTATTGCTGGATGATAGTGTCCTGCAGGGTTAAGGGACGGCGTGGGCACTCCCAGGGCCACAGAGGGCACCTGGCCTTTAGAGAGTTCCCTGGAAAATTCCTCGCCCAGGCCCTTGGTCCACAAGTCTATCCTGGGTACAGTGTCTGTGCGAGGCTGGGAGTGCTTCTGGGCAGTGTTCCCCAGGGGAAATCGCGTGGTCCTCTAGGTGGCAGGGAGGGCTCCTGTGTCCACGGACAGGTGCCCAGGGACCCTGTGGAACTGCTGTGACCTCTAAAGGGTGGGTCAGGTGAGCCAAGGGAGGTGTGTGCTTGGGAGCCTGAGTGCGCATGCGCGGCCCACGTATAGGCCCGAAACCAGCCAGCCGCGGCTTGGAGAAAAGCCATCTCCTGGGGGCCTCCCCATGTTCTTCCACTCCTCAAGCGTGACCCCTTTACGGATGGAGGAAAAGGGGGATCTTCGCAGTGGTGGGTTCGCGCCAGAGGGGTCTGCGGGTTTGCCTCCACGTACGCCAGGTGCCCGCACACCGGGCCCAGGTGTTTGAGCCCCGTGGAGGCAGAGGGCTGCTTATTGCTGGATGCAAGTGTCCTGCGGGGTCAAGGAACGGCATGGGCACTCCCCGGGCCACACAGGGCACCGGGCCCTTAGAGAGTTCCATGGGAAATCCCCCGCCCATGCCCCCGGTACCCAAGTCTGTCCTTAGCACACTGTCTGTGCGGGGCTGAAGGTACTGCTAGGCAGTGTGGCCTGTGGGAAATCGTGCGGTCCTCTGAGTGGCAGGGAGGGCTGCTGTTTCCCCGAACAGGTGCGCAGGGACCCTGTAAAACAGCTGTGACCTCTCAAGGTGGGTCATGTGACCCCTCAAGGATGGGGCATGTGACCTCCCAAGGGTGGGTCAGGAGACCCCACAAGGGTGGGTCACGGGACCCCTCAAGGGTGGGACACGAGACCCCTCAAGGGTTGGTCACGTGACCCCAAAAGGATAGGTCACGAGACCCCTCAAGGGTGGGTCACGTGACCCCTCAGGGGTGGGTCACGTGACCCCTCGGGAGTGGGTCACGTGACCCCTCGGGAGTGGGTCACGAGACCCCTCAGGGATGGGACACGTGACCCCTCGGGAGTGGGTCATGATACCCCTCAGGGGTGGGTCACGTGATACCTCTGGAGTGGGTCACGAGACCCCTCAGGGGTGGGTCACGTGACCCCTCCGGGGTGGCTCCCGTGACCCCTCAGGGGTGGGTGACGTGACCCATCAACAGTGGTTCAGGAGACACGTCAAGGGTGGGTCCCGTGACCCGAGGGAGGCTTGTGCTGGGGAGCCTGAGTGCGCACGCGCGGCCCGCTTATAGGCCCGAAATGAGCCAGCCGCGGCTCGGAGAAAAGCCATCTCCTGAGGGCCTCCCCATGTTCCTCCACTCCTCAAGGAGGACCCCTTTACGGATGGAAGAAAAGGGGGATCTTCGCAGTGGTGGGTTCCGGCCAGAGGCGTCTGCGGGTTTGCCTGCACGTACGCCAGGTGCTCGCACAACGGGCCCAGGTGTTTGAGCCCCGTGGAGTCAGAGGGCTGCTTATTGCTGGATGATAGTGTCCTGCAGGGTTAAGGGACGGCGTGGGCACTCCCAGGGCCACAGAGGGCACCTGGCCTTTAGAGAGTTCCCTGGAAAATTCCTCGCCCAGGCCCTTGGTCCACAAGTCTATCCTGGGTACAGTGTCTGTGCGAGGCTGGGAGTGCTTCTGGGCAGTGTTCCCCAGGGGAAATCGCGTGGTCCTCTAGGTGGCAGGGAGGGCTCCTGTGTCCACGGACAGGTGCCCAGGGACCCTGTGGAACTGCTGTGACCTCTAAAGGGTGGGTCAGGTGAGCCAAGGGAGGTGTGTGCTTGGGAGCCTGAGTGCGCATGCGCGGCCCACGTATAGGCCCGAAACCAGCCAGCCGCGGCTCGGAGAAAAGCCATCTCCTGGGGCCTCCCCATGTTCTTCCACACTTCAAGCGTGACCCCTTTACGGATGGAGGAAAAGGGGGATCTTCGCAGTGGTGGGTTCGCGCCAGAGGGGTCTGCGGGTTTGCCTCCACGTACGCCAGGTGCCCGCACACCGGGCCCAGGTGTTTGAGCCCCGTGGAGGCAGAGGGCTGCTTATTGCTGGATGCAAGTGTCCTGCGGGGTCAAGGAACGGCATGGGCACTCCCCGGGCCACACAGGGCACCAGGCCCTTAGAGAGTTCCATGGGAAATCCCCCGCCCATGCCCCCGGTACCCAAGTCTGTCCTTAGCACACTGTCTGTGCGGGGCTGAAGGTACTGCTAGGCAGTGTGGCCTGTGGGAAATCGTGCGGTCCTCTGAGTGGCAGGGAGGGCTGCTGTTTCCCCGAACAGGTGCGCAGGGACCCTGTAAAACAGCTGTCACCTCTCAAGGTGGGTCATGTGACCCCTCAAGGGTGGGTCACGAGACCCCTCAAGGGTTGGTCACGTGACCCCAAAAGGGTAGGTCACGAGACCCCTCAAGGGTGGGTCACGTGACCCCTCAGGGGTGGGTCACGTGACCCCTCGGGAGTGGGTCACGAGACCCCTCAGGGGTGGGTCACGTGATACCTCTGGAGTGGGTCACGAGACCCCTCAGGGGTGGGTCACGTGACCCCTCCGGGGTGGCTCCCGTGACCCCTCAGGGGTGGGTGACGTGACCCCTCAACAGTGGTTCAGGAGACAGGTCAAGGGTGGTTCCCGTGACCCGAGGGAGGCTTGTGGTGGGGAGCCTGAGTGCGCACGCGCGGCCCGCTTATAGGCCCGAAATGAGCCAGCCGCGGCTCGGAGAAAAGCCATCTCCTGGGGGCCTCCCCATGTTCCTCCACTCCTCAAGGAGGACCCCTTTACGGATGGAAGAAAAGGGGGATCTTCGCAGTGGTGGGTTCGGGCCAGAGCGGTCTGCGGGTTTGCCTGCACGTACGCCAGGTGCTCGCACAACGGGCCCAGGTGTTTGAGCCCCGTGGAGGCAGAGGGCTGCTTATTGCTGGATGATAGTGTCCTGCAGGGTTAAGGGACGGCGTGGGCACTCCCAGGGCCACAGAGGGCACCTGGCCTTTAGAGAGTTCCCTGGAAAATTCCCCGCCCAGGCCCCTGGTCCACAAGTCTATCCTGCCTACAGTGTCTGTGCGACGCTGGGAGTGCTTCTGGGCAGTGTTCCCCAGGGGAAATCGCGTGGTCCTCTAGGTGGCAGGGAGGGCTCCTGTGTCCACGGACAGGTGCCCAGGGACCCTGTGGAACTGCTGTGACCTCTAAAGGGTGGGTCAGGTGAGCCAAGGGAGGTGTGTGCTTGGGAGCCTGAGTGCGCATGCGCGGCCCACGTATAGTCCCGAAACCAGCCTGCCGCGGCTTGGAGAAAAGCCATCTCCTGGGGGCCTCCCCATGTTCTTCCACTCCTCAAGCGTGACCCCTTTACGGATGGAGGAAAAGGGGGATCTTCGCAGTGGTGGGTTCGCGCCAGAGGGGTCTGCGGGTTTGCCTCCACGTACGCCAGGTGCCCGCACACCGGGCCCAGGTGTTTGAGCCCCGTGGAGGCAGAGGGCTGCTTATTGCTGGATGCAAGTGTCCTGCGGGGTCAAGGAACGGCATGGGCACTCCCCGGGCCACACAGGGCACCGGGCCCTTAGAGAGTTCCATGGGAAATCCCCCGCCCATGCCCCCGGTACCCAAGTCTGTCCTTAGCACACTGTCTGTGCGGGGCTGAAGGTACTGCTAGGCAGTGTGGCCTGTGGGAAATCGTGCGGTCCTCTGAGTGGCAGGGAGGGCTGCTGTTTCCCCGAACAGGTGCGCAGGGACCCTGTAAAACAGCTGTCACCTCTCAAGGTGGGTCATGTGACCCCTCAAGGGTGGGGCACGTGACCTCCCAAGGGTGGGTCAGGAGACCCCACAAGGGTGGGTCACGGGACCCCTCAAGGGTGGGTCACGAGACCCCTCAAGGGTTGGTCACGTGACCCCAAGGGGTAGGTCACGAGACCCCTCAAGGGTGGGTCACGTGACCCCTCAGGGGAGGGTCACGTGACCCCTCGGGAGTGGGTCACGTGACCCCTCGGGAGTGGGTCACGAGACCCCTCAGGGGTGGGTCACGTGACCCCTCGGGAGTGGGTCACGAGACCCCTCAGGGGTGGGTCACGTGATACCTCTGGATTGGGTCACGAGACCCCTCAGGGGTGGGTCACGTGACCCCTCCGGGGTGGCTCCCGTGACCCCTCAGGTGTGGGTGACGTGACCCCTCAACAGTGGTTCAGGAGACACGTCAAGGGTGGGTCACGTGACCCGAGGGAGGCTTGTGGTGGGGAGCCTGAGTGCGCACGCGCGGCCCGCTTATAGGCCCGAAATGAGCCAGCCGCGGCTCGGAGAAAAGCCATCTCCTGAGGGCCTCCCCATGTTCCTCCACTCCTCAAGGAGGACCCCTTTACGGATGGAAGAAAAGGGGGATCTTCGCAGTGGTGGGTTCCGGCCAGAGGCGTCTGCGGGTTTGCCTGCACGTACGCCAGGTGCTCGCACAACGGGCCCAGGTGTTTGAGCCCCGTGGAGGCAGAGGGCTGCTTATTGCTGGATGATAGTGTCCTGCAGGGTTAAGGGACGGCGTGGGCACTCCCAGGGCCACAGAGGGCACCTGGCCTTTAGAGAGTTCCCTGGAAAATTCCTCGCCCAGGCCCTTGGTCCACAAGTCTATCCTGGGTACAGTGTCTGTGCGAGGCTGGGAGTGCTTCTGGGCAGTGTTCCCCAGGGGAAATCACGTGGTCCTCTAGGTGGCAGGGAGGGCTCCTGTGTCCACGGACAGGTGCCCAGGGACCCTGTGGAACTGCTGTGACCTCTAAAGGGTGGGTCAGGTGAGCCAAGGGAGGTGTGTGCTTGGGAGCCTGAGTGCGCATGCGCGGCCCACGTATAGGCCCGAAACCAGCCAGCCGCGGCTTGGAGAAAAGCCATCTCCTGGGGGCCGCCCCATGTTCTTCCACTCCTCAAGCGTGACCCCTTTACGGATGGAGGAAAAGGGGGATCTTCGCAGTGGTGGGTTCGCGCCAGAGGGGTCTGCGGGTTTGCCTCCACGTACGCCAGGTGCCCGCACACCGGGCCCAGGTGTTTGAGCCCCGTGGAGGCAGAGGGCTGCTTATTGCTGGATGCAAGTGTCCTGCGGGGTCAAGGAACGGCATGGGCACTCCCCGGGCCACACAGGGCACCGGGCCCTTAGAGAGTTCCATGGGAAATCCCCCGCCCATGCCCCCGGTACCCAAGTCTGTCCTTAGCACACTGTGTGTGCGGGGCTGAAGGTACTGCTAGGCAGTGTGGCCTGTGGGAAATCGTGCGGTCCTCTGAGTGGCAGGGAGGGCTGCTGTTTCCCCGAACAGGTGCGCAGGGACCCTGTAAAACAGCTGTGACCTCTCAAGGTGGGTCATGTGACCCCTCAAGGATGGGGCACCTGACCTCCCAAGGGTGGGTCAGGAGACCCCACAAGGGTGGGTCACGGGACCCCTCAAGGGTGGGACACGAGACCCCTCAAGGGTTGGTCACGTGACCCCAAAAGGGTAGGTCACGAGACCCCTCAAGGGTGGGTCACGTGACCCCTCAGGGGTGGGTCACGTGACCCCTCGGGAGTGGGTCATGATACCCCTCAGGGGTGGGTCACGTGATACCTCTGGAGTGGGTCACGAGACCCCTCAGGGGTGGGTCACGTGACCCCTCCGGGGTGGCTCCCGTGACCCCTCAGGGGTGGGTGACGTGACCCATCAACAGTGGTTCAGGAGACACGTCAAGGGTGGGTCCCGTGACCCGAGGGAGGCTTGTGCTGGGGAGCCTGAGTGCGCACGCGCGGCCCGCTTATAGGCCCGAAATGAGCCAGCCGCGGCTCGGAGAAAAGCCATCTCCTGAGGGCCTCCCCATGTTCCTCCACTCCTCAAGGAGGACCCCTTTACGGATGGAAGAAAAGGGGGATCTTCGCAGTGGTGGGTTCCGGCCAGAGGCGTCTGCGGGTTTGCCTGCACGTACGCCAGGTGCTCGCACAACGGGCCCAGGTGTTTGAGCCCCGTGGAGTCAGAGGGCTGCTTATTGCTGGATGATAGTGTCCTGCAGGGTTAAGGGACGGCGTGGGCACTCCCAGGGCCACAGAGGGCACCTGGCCTTTAGAGAGTTCCCTGGAAAATTCCTCGCCCAGGCCCTTGGTCCACAAGTCTATCCTGGGTACAGTGTCTGTGCGAGGCTGGGAGTGCTTCTGGGCAGTGTTCCCCAGGGGAAATCGCGTGGTCCTCTAGGTGGCAGGGAGGGCTCCTGTGTCCACGGACAGGTGCCCAGGGACCCTGTGGAACTGCTGTGACCTCTAAAGGGTGGGTCAGGTGAGCCAAGGGAGGTGTGTGCTTGGGAGCCTGAGTGCGCATGCGCGGCCCACGTATAGGCCCGAAACCAGCCAGCCGCGGCTCGGAGAAAAGCCATCTCCTGGGGCCTCCCCATGTTCTTCCACACTTCAAGCGTGACCCCTTTACGGATGGAGGAAAAGGGGGATCTTCGCAGTGGTGGGTTCGCGCCAGAGGGGTCTGCGGGTTTGCCTCCACGTACGCCAGGTGCCCGCACACCGGGCCCAGGTGTTTGAGCCCCGTGGAGGCAGAGGGCTGCTTATTGCTGGATGCAAGTGTCCTGCGGGGTCAAGGAACGGCATGGGCACTCCCCGGGCCACACAGGGCACCAGGCCCTTAGAGAGTTCCATGGGAAATCCCCCGCCCATGCCCCCGGTACCCAAGTCTGTCCTTAGCACACTGTCTGTGCGGGGCTGAAGGTACTGCTAGGCAGTGTGGCCTGTGGGAAATCGTGCGGTCCTCTGAGTGGCAGGGAGGGCTGCTGTTTCCCCGAACAGGTGCGCAGGGACCCTGTAAAACAGCTGTCACCTCTCAAGGTGGGTCATGTGACCCCTCAAGGGTGGGTCACGAGACCCCTCAAGGGTTGGTCACGTGACCCCAAAAGGGTAGGTCACGAGACCCCTCAAGGGTGGGTCACGTGACCCCTCAGGGGTGGGTCACGTGACCCCTCGGGAGTGGGTCACGAGACCCCTCAGGGGTGGGTCACGTGATACCTCTGGAGTGGGTCACGAGACCCCTCAGGGGTGGGTCACGTGACCCCTCCGGGGTGGCTCCCGTGACCCCTCAGGGGTGGGTGACGTGACCCCTCAACAGTGGTTCAGGAGACAGGTCAAGGGTGGTTCCAGTGACCCGAGGGAGGCTTGTGCTGGGGAGCCTGAGTGCGCACGCGCGGCCCGCTTATAGGCCCGAAATGAGCCAGCCGCGGCTCGGAGAAAAGCCATCTCCTGGGGGCCTCCCCATGTTCCTCCACTCCTCAAGGAGGACCCCTTTACGGATGGAAGAAAAGGGGGATCTTCGCAGTGGTGGGTTCGGGCCAGAGCGGTCTGCGGGTTTGCCTGCACGTACGCCAGGTGCTCGCACAACGGGCCCAGGTGTTTGAGCCCCGTGGAGGCAGAGGGCTGCTTATTGCTGGATGATAGTGTCCTGCAGGGTTAAGGGACGGCGTGGGCACTCCCAGGGCCACAGAGGGCACCTGGCCTTTAGAGAGTTCCCTGGAAAATTCCCCGCCCAGGCCCCTGGTCCACAAGTCTATCCTGCCTACAGTGTCTGTGCGACGCTGGGAGTGCTTCTGGGCAGTGTTCCCCAGGGGAAATCGCGTGGTCCTCTAGGTGGCAGGGAGGGCTCCTGTGTCCACGGACAGGTGCCCAGGGACCCTGTGGAACTGCTGTGACCTCTAAAGGGTGGGTCAGGTGAGCCAAGGGAGGTGTGTGCTTGGGAGCCTGAGTGCGCATGCGCGGCCCACGTATAGTCCCGTAACCAGCCTGCCGCGGCTTGGAGAAAAGCCATCTCCTGGGGGCCTCCCCATGTTCTTCCACTCCTCAAGCGTGACCCCTTTACGGATGGAGGAAAAGGGGGATCTTCGCAGTGGTGGGTTCGCGCCAGAGGGGTCTGCGGGTTTGCCTCCACGTACGCCAGGTGCCCGCACACCGGGCCCAGGTGTTTGAGCCCCGTGGAGGCAGAGGGCTGCTTATTGCTGGATGCAAGTGTCCTGCGGGGTCAAGGAACGGCATGGGCACTCCCCGGGCCACACAGGGCACCGGGCCCTTAGAGAGTTCCATGGGAAATCCCCCGCCCATGCCCCCGGTACCCAAGTCTGTCCTTAGCACACTGTCTGTGCGGGGCTGAAGGTACTGCTAGGCAGTGTGGCCTGTGGGAAATCGTGCGGTCCTCTGAGTGGCAGGGAGGGCTGCTGTTTCCCCGAACAGGTGCGCAGGGACCCTGTAAAACAGCTGTCACCTCTCAAGGTGGGTCATGTGACCCCTCAAGGGTGGGGCACGTGACCTCCCAAGGGTGGGTCAGGAGACCCCACAAGGGTGGGTCACGGGACCCCTCAAGGGTGGGTCACGAGACCCCTCAAGGGTTGGTCACGTGACCCCAAGGGGTAGGTCACGAGACCCCTCAAGGGTGGGTCACGTGACCCCTCAGGGGAGGGTCACGTGACCCCTCGGGAGTGGGTCACGTGACCCCTCGGGAGTGGGTCACGAGACCCCTCAGGGGTGGGTCACGTGACCCCTCGGGAGTGGGTCACGAGACCCCTCAGGGGTGGGTCACGTGATACCTCTGGATTGGGTCACGAGACCCCTCAGGGGTGGGTCACGTGACCCCTCCGGGGTGGCTCCCGTGACCCCTCAGGTGTGGGTGACGTGACCCCTCAACAGTGGTTCAGGAGACACGTCAAGGGTGGGTCACGTGACCCGAGGGAGGCTTGTGGTGGGGAGCCTGAGTGCGCACGCGCGGCCCGCTTATAGGCCCGAAATGAGCCAGCCGCGGCTCGGAGAAAAGCCATCTCCTGAGGGCCTCCCCATGTTCCTCCACTCCTCAAGGAGGACCCCTTTACGGATGGAAGAAAAGGGGGATCTTCGCAGTGGTGGGTTCCGGCCAGAGGCGTCTGCGGGTTTGCCTGCACGTACGCCAGGTGCTCGCACAACGGGCCCAGGTGTTTGAGCCCCGTGGAGGCAGAGGGCTGCTTATTGCTGGATGATAGTGTCCTGCAGGGTTAAGGGACGGCGTGGGCACTCCCAGGGCCACAGAGGGCACCTGGCCTTTAGAGAGTTCCCTGGAAAATTCCTCGCCCAGGCCCTTGGTCCACAAGTCTATCCTGGGTACAGTGTCTGTGCGAGGCTGGGAGTGCTTCTGGGCAGTGTTCCCCAGGGGAAATCACGTGGTCCTCTAGGTGGCAGGGAGGGCTCCTGTGTCCACGGACAGGTGCCCAGGGACCCTGTGGAACTGCTGTGACCTCTAAAGGGTGGGTCAGGTGAGCCAAGGGAGGTGTGTGCTTGGGAGCCTGAGTGCGCATGCGCGGCCCACGTATAGGCCCGAAACCAGCCAGCCGCGGCTTGGAGAAAAGCCATCTCCTGGGGGCCGCCCCATGTTCTTCCACTCCTCAAGCGTGACCCCTTTACGGATGGAGGAAAAGGGGGATCTTCGCAGTGGTGGGTTCGCGCCAGAGGGGTCTGCGGGTTTGCCTCCACGTACGCCAGGTGCCCGCACACCGGGCCCAGGTGTTTGAGCCCCGTGGAGGCAGAGGGCTGCTTATTGCTGGATGCAAGTGTCCTGCGGGGTCAAGGAACGGCATGGGCACTCCCCGGGCCACACAGGGCACCGGGCCCTTAGAGAGTTCCATGGGAAATCCCCCGCCCATGCCCCCGGTACCCAAGTCTGTCCTTAGCACACTGTCTGTGCGGGGCTGAAGGTACTGCTAGGCAGTGTGGCCTGTGGGAAATCGTGCGGTCCTCTGAGTGGCAGGGAGGGCTGCTGTTTCCCCGAACAGGTGCGCAGGGACCCTGTAAAACAGCTGTGACCTCTCAAGGTGGGTCATGTGACCCCTCAAGGATGGGGCACCTGACCTCCCAAGGGTGGGTCAGGAGACCCCACAAGGGTGGGTCACGGGACCCCTCAAGGGTGGGACACGAGACCCCTCAAGGGTTGGTCACGTGACCCCAAAAGGGTAGGTCACGAGACCCCTCAAGGGTGGGTCACGTGACCCCTCAGGGGTGGGTCACGTGACCCCTCGGGAGTGGGTCATGATACCCCTCAGGGGTGGGTCACGTGATACCTCTGGAGTGGGTCACGAGACCCCTCAGGGGTGGGTCACGTGACCCCTCCGGGGTGGCTCCCGTGACCCCTCAGGGGTGGGTGACGTGACCCATCAACAGTGGTTCAGGAGACACGTCAAGGGTGGGTCCCGTGACCCGAGGGAGGCTTGTGCTGGGGAGCCTGAGTGCGTACGCGCGGCCCGCTTATAGGCCCGAAATGAGCCAGCCGCGGCTCGGAGAAAAGCCATCTCCTGAGGGCCTCCCCATGTTCCTCCACTCCTCAAGGAGGACCCCTTTACGGATGGAAGAAAAGGGGGATCTTCGCAGTGGTGGGTTCCGGCCAGAGGCGTCTGCGGGTTTGCCTGCACGTACGCCAGGTGCTCGCACAACGGGCCCAGGTGTTTGAGCCCCGTGGAGTCAGAGGGCTGCTTATTGCTGGATGATAGTGTCCTGCAGGGTTAAGGGACGGCGTGGGCACTCCCAGGGCCACAGAGGGCACCTGGCCTTTAGAGAGTTCCCTGGAAAATTCCTCGCCCAGGCCCTTGGTCCACAAGTCTATCCTGGGTACAGTGTCTGTGCGAGGCTGGGAGTGCTTCTGGGCAGTGTTCCCCAGGGGAAATCGCGTGGTCCTCTAGGTGGCAGGGAGGGCTCCTGTGTCCACGGACAGGTGCCCAGGGACCCTGTGGAACTGCTGTGACCTCTAAAGGGTGGGTCAGGTGAGCCAAGGGAGGTGTGTGTTGGGAGCCTGAGTGCGCATGCGCGGCCCACGTATAGGCCCGAAACGAGCCAGCCGCGGCTCGGAGAAAAGCCATCTCCTGGGGCCTCCCCATGTTCTTCCACTCTTCAAGCGTGACCCCTTTACGGATGGAGGAAAAGGGGGATCTTCGCAGTGGTGGGTTCGCGCCAGAGGGGTCTGCGGGTTTGCCTCCACGTACGCCAGGTGCCCGCACACCGGGCCCAGGTGTTTGAGCCCCGTGGAGGCAGAGGGCTGCTTATTGCTGGATGCAAGTGTCCTGCGGGGTCAAGGAACGGCATGGGCACTCCCCGGGCCACACAGGGCACCAGGCCCTTAGAGAGTTCCATGGGAAATCCCCCGCCCATGCCCCCGGTACCCAAGTCTGTCCTTAGCACACTGTCTGTGCGGGGCTGAAGGTACTGCTAGGCAGTGTGGCCTGTGGGAAATCGTGCGGTCCTCTGAGTGGCAGGGAGGGCTGCTGTATCCCCGAACAGGTGCGCAGGGACCCTGTAAAACAGCTGTCACCTCTCAAGGTGGGTCATGTGACCCCTCAAGGGTGGGGCACGTGACCACCCAAGGGTGGGTCAGGAGACCCCACAAGGGTGGGTCACGGGACCCCTCAAGGGTGGGTCACGAGACCCCTCAAGGGTTGCTCACGTGACCCCAAAAGGGTAGGTCACGAGACCCCTCAAGGGTGGGTCACGTGACCCCTCAGGGGTGGGTCACGTGACCCCTCGGGAGTGGGTCACGAGACCCCTCAGGGGTGGGTCACGTGACCCCTCCCGGGTGGCTCCGGTGACCCCTCAGGGGTGGGTGACGTGACCCCTCAACAGTGGTTCAGGAGACACGTCAAGGGTGGGTCCCGTGACCCGAGGGAGGCTTGTGGTGGGGAGCCTGAGTGCGCACGCGCGGCCCGCTTATAGGCCCGAAATGAGCCAGCCGCGGCTCGGAGAAAGGCCATCTCCTGGGGGCCTCCCCATGTTCCTCCACTCCTCAAGGAGGACCCCTTTACGGATGGAAGAAAAGGGGGATCTTCGCAGTGGTGGGTTCCGGCCAGAGGCGTCTGCGGGTTTGCCTGCACGAACGCCAGGTGCTCGCACAACGGGCCCAGGTGTTTGAGCCCCGGGGAGGCAGAGGGCTGCTTATTGCTGGATGATAGTGTCCTGCAGGGTTAAGGGACGGCGTGGGCACTCCCAGGGCCACAGAGGGCACCTGGCCTTTAGAGAGTTCCCTGGAAAATTCCTCGCCCAGGCCCTTGGTCCACAAGTCTATCCTGGGTACAGTGTCTGTGCGAGGCTGGGAGTGCTTCTGGGCAGTGTTCCCCAGGGGAAATCGCGTGGTCCTCTAGGTGGCAGGGAGGGCTCCTGTGTCCACGGACAGGTGCCCAGGGACCCTGTGGAACTGCTGTGACCTCTAAAGGGTGGGTCAGGTGAGCCAAGGGAGGTGTGTGCTTGGGAGCCTGAGTGCGCATGCGCGGCCCACGTATAGGCCCGAAACCAGCCAGCCGCGGCTTGGAGAAAAGCCATCTCCTGGGGGCCTCCCCATGTTCTTCCACTCCTCAAGCGTGACCCCTTTACGGATGGAGGAAAAGGGGGATCTTCGCAGTGGTGGGTTCGCGCCAGAGGGGTCTGCGGGTTTGCCTCCACGTACCCCAGGTGCCCGCACACCGGGCCCAGGTGTTTGAGCCCCGTGGAGGCAGAGGGCTGCTTATTGCTGGATGCAAGTGTCCTGCGGGGTCAAGGAACGGCATGGGCACTCCCCGGGCCACACAGGGCACCGGGCCCTTAGAGAGTTCCATGGGAAATCCCCCGCCCATGCCCCCGGTACCCAAGTCTGTCCTTAGCACACTGTCTGTGCGGGGCTGAAGGTACTGCTAGGCAGTGTGGCCTGTGGGAAATCGTGCGGTCCTCTGAGTGGCAGGGAGGGCTGCTGTTTCCCCGAACAGGTGCGCAGGGACCCTGTAAAACAGCTGTCACCTCTCAAGGTAGGTCATGTGACCCCTCAAGGGTGGGGCACGTGACCACCCAAGGGTGGGTCAGGAGACCCCACAAGGGTGGGTCACGGGACCCCTCAAGGGTGGGTCACGAGACCCCTCAAGGGTTGCTCACGTGACCCCAAAAGGGTAGGTCACGAGACCCCTCAAGGGTGGGTCACGTGACCCCTCAGGGGTGGGTCACGTGACCCCTCGGGAGTGGGTCACGAGACCCCTCAGGGGTGGGTCACGTGATACCTCTGGAGTGGGTCACGAGACCCCTCAGGGGTGGGTCACGTGACCCCTCCGGGGTGGCTCCGGTGACCCCTCAGGGGTGGGTGACGTGACCCCTCAACAGTGGTTCAGGAGACACGTCAAGGGTGGGTCCCGTGACCCGAGGGAGGCTTGTGGTGGGGAGCCTGAGTGCGCACGCGCGGCCCGCTTATAGGCCCGAAATGAGCCAGCCGCGGCTCGGAGAAAGGCCATCTCCTGGGGGCCTCCCCATGTTCCTCCACTCCTCAAGGAGGACCCCTTTAGGGATGGAAGAAAAGGGGGATCTTCGCAGTGGTGGGTTCCGGCCAGAGGCGTCTGCGGTTTGCCTGCACGTACGCCAGGTGCTCGCACAACGGGCCCAGGTGTTTGAGCCCCGTGGAGGCAGAGGGCTGCTTATTGCTGGATGATAGTGTCCTGCAGGGTTAAGGGACGGCGTGGGCACTCCCAGGGCCACAGAGGGCACCTGGCCTTTAGAGAGTTCCCTGGAAAATTCCTCGCCCAGGCCCTTGGTCCACAAGTCTATCCTGGGTACAGTGTCTGTGCGAGGCTGGGAGTGCTTCTGGGCAGTGTTCCCCAGGGGAAATCGCGTGGTCCTCTAGGTGGCAGGGAGGGCTCCTGTGTCCACGGACAGGTGCCCAGGGACCCTGTGGAACTGCTGTGACCTCTAAAGGGTGGGTCAGGTGAGCCAAGGGAGGTGTGTGCTTGGGAGCCTGAGTGCGCATGCGCGGCCCACGTATAGGCCCGAAACGAGCCAGCCGCGGCTCGGAGAAAAGCCATCTCCTGGGGCCTCCCCATGTTCTTCCACTCCTCAAGCGTGACCCCTTTACGGATGGAGGAAAAGGGGGATCTTCGCAGTGGTGGGTTCGCGCCAGAGGGGTCTGCGGGTTTGCCTCCACGTACGCCAGGTGCCCGCACACCGGGCCCAGGTGTTTGAGCCCCGTGGAGGCAGAGGGCTGCTTATTGCTGGATGCAAGTGTCCTGCGGGGTCAAGGAACGGCATGGGCACTCCCCGGGCCACACAGGGCACCAGGCCCTTAGAGAGTTCCATGGGAAATCCCCCGCCCATGCCCCCGGTACCCAAGTCTGTCCTTAGCACACTGTCTGTGCGGGGCTGAAGGTACTGCTAGGCAGTGTGGCCTGTGGGAAATCGTGCGGTCCTCTGAGTGGCAGGGAGGGCTGCTGTATCCCCGAACAGGTGCGCAGGGACCCTGTAAAACAGCTGTCACCTCTCAAGGTGGGTCATGTGACCCCTCAAGGGTGGGGCACGTGACCACCCAAGGGTGGGTCAGGAGACCCCACAAGGGTGGGTCACGGGAGCCCTCAAGGGTGGGTCACGAGACCCCTCAAGGGTTGCTCACGTGACCCCAAAAGGGTAGGTCACGAGACCCCTCAAGGGTGGGTCACGTGACCCCTCAGGGGTGGGTCACGTGACCCCTCGGGAGTGGGTCACGAGACCCCTCAGGGGTGGGTCACGTGATACCTCTGGAGTGGGTCACGAGACCCCTCAGGGGTGGGTCACGTGACCCCTCCGGGGTGGCTCCGGTGACCCCTCAGGGGTGGGTGACGTGACCCCTCAACAGTGGTTCAGGAGACACGTCAAGGGTGGGTCCCGTGACCCGAGGGAGGCTTGTGGTGGGGAGCCTGAGTGCGCACGCGCGGCCCGCTTATAGGCCCGAAATGAGCCAGCCGCGGCTCGGAGAAAGGCCATCTCCTGGGGGCCTCCCCATGTTCCTCCACTCCTCAAGGAGGACCCCTTTACGGATGGAAGAAAAGGGGGATCTTCGCAGTGGTGGGTTCCGGCCAGAGGCGTCTGCGGGTTTGCCTGCACGTACGCCAGGTGCTCGCACAACGGGCCCAGGTGTTTGAGCCCCGGGGAGGCAGAGGGCTGCTTATTGCTGGATGATAGTGTCCTGCAGGGTTAAGGGACGGCGTGGGCACTCCCAGGGCCACAGAGGGCACCTGGCCTTTAGAGAGTTCCCTGGAAAATTCCTCGCCCAGGCCCTTGGTCCACAAGTCTATCCTGGGTACAGTGTCTGTGCGAGGCTGGGAGTGCTTCTGGGCAGTGTTCCCCAGGGGAAATCGCGTGGTCCTCTAGGTGGCAGGGAGGGCTCCTGTGTCCACGGACAGGTGCCCAGGGACCCTGTGGAACTGCTGTGACCTCTAAAGGGTGGGTCAGGTGAGCCAAGGGAGGTGTGTGCTTGGGAGCCTGAGTGCGCATGCGCGGCCCACGTATAGGCCCGAAACCAGCCAGCCGCGGCTTGGAGAAAAGCCATCTCCTGGGGGCCTCCCCATGTTCTTCCACTCCTCAAGCGTGACCCCTTTACGGATGGAGGAAAAGGGGGATCTTCGCAGTGGTGGGTTCGCGCCAGAGGGGTCTGCGGGTTTGCCTCCACGTACGCCAGGTGCCCGCACACCGGGCCCAGGTGTTTGAGCCCCGTGGAGGCAGAGGGCTGCTTATTGCTGGATGCAAGTGTCCTGCGGGGTCAAGGAACGGCATGGGCACTCCCCGGGCCACACAGGGCACCGGGCCCTTAGAGAGTTCCATGGGAAATCCCCCGCCCATGCCCCCGGTACCCAAGTCTGTCCTTAGCACACTGTCTGTGCGGGGCTGAAGGTACTGCTAGGCAGTGTGGCCTGTGGGAAATCGTGCGGTCCTCTGAGTGGCAGGGAGGGCTGCTGTTTCCCCGAACAGGTGCGCAGGGACCCTGTAAAACAGCTGTCACCTCTCAAGGTAGGTCATGTGACCCCTCAAGGGTGGGGCACGTGACCACCCAAGGGTGGGTCAGGAGACCCCACAAGGGTGGGTCACGGGACCCCTCAAGGGTGGGTCACGAGACCCCTCAAGGGTTGCTCACGTGACCCCAAAAGGGTAGGTCACGAGACCCCTCAAGGGTGGGTCACGTGACCCCTCAGGGGTGGGTCACGTGACCCCTCGGGAGTGGGTCACGAGACCCCTCAGGGGTGGGTCACGTGATACCTCTGGAGTGGGTCACGAGACCCCTCAGGGGTGGGTCACGTGACCCCTCCGGGGTGGCTCCGGTGACCCCTCAGGGGTGGGTGACGTGACCCCTCAACAGTGGTTCAGGAGACACGTCAAGGGTGGGTCCCGTGACCCGAGGGAGGCTTGTGGTGGGGAGCCTGAGTGCGCACGCGCGGCCCGCTTATAGGCCCGAAATGAGCCAGCCGCGGCTCGAGAAAGGCCATCTCCTGGGGGCCTCCCCATGTTCCTCCACTCCTCAAGGAGGACCCCTTTACGGATGGAAGAAAAGGGGGATCTTCGCAGTGGTGGGTTCCGGCCAGAGGCGTCTGCGGTTTGCCTGCACGTACGCCAGGTGCTCGCACAACGGGCCCAGGTGTTTGAGCCCCGTGGAGGCAGAGGGCTGCTTATTGCTGGATGATAGTGTCCTGCAGGGTTAAGGGACGGCGTGGGCACTCCCAGGGCCACAGAGGGCACCTGGCCTTTAGAGAGTTCCCTGGAAAATTCCTCGCCCAGGCCCTTGGTCCACAAGTCTATCCTGGGTACAGTGTCTGTGCGAGGCTGGGAGTGCTTCTGGGCAGTGTTCCCCAGGGGAAATCGCGTGGTCCTCTAGGTGGCAGGGAGGGCTCCTGTGTCCACGGACAGGTGCCCAGGGACCCTGTGGAACTGCTGTGACCTCTAAAGGGTGGGTCAGGTGAGCCAAGGGAGGTGTGTGCTTGGGAGCCTGAGTGCGCATGCGCGGCCCACGTATAGGCCCGAAACCAGCCAGCCGCGGCTTGGATAAAAGCCATCTCCTGGGGGCCTCCCCATGTTCTTCCACTCCTCAAGCGTGACCCCTTTACGGATGGAGGAAAAGGGGGATCTTCGCAGTGGTGGGTTCGCGCCAGAGGGGTCTGCGGGTTTGCCTCCACGTACGCCAGGTGCCCGCACACCGGGCCCAGGTGTTTGAGCCCCGTGGAGGCAGAGGGCTGCTTATTGCTGGATGCAAGTGTCCTGCGGGGTCAAGGAAAGGCATGGGCACTCCCCGGGCCACACAGGGCACCGGGCCCTTAGAGAGTTCCATGGGAAATCCCCCGCCCATGCCCCCGGTACCCAAGTCTGTCCTTAGCACACTGTCTGTGCGGGGCTGAAGGTACTGCTAGGCAGTGTGGCCTGTGGGAAATCGTGCGGTCCTCTGAGTGGCAGGGAGGGCTGCTGTTTCCCCGAACAGGTGCGCAGGGACCCTGTAAAACAGCTGTGACCTCTCAAGGTGGGTCATGTGACCCCTCAAGGATGGGGCACGTGACCTCCCAAGGGTGGGTCAGGAGACCCCACAAGGGTGGGTCACGGGACCCCTCAAGGGTGGGACACGAGACCCCTCAAGGGTTGGTCACGTGACCCCAAAAGGGTAGGTCACGAGACCCCTCAATGGTGGGTCACGTGACCCCTCAGGGGTGGGTCACGTGACCCCTCGGGAGTGGGTCACGTGACCCCTCGGGAGTGGGT
Source organism: Desmodus rotundus (assembly GCF_022682495.2). NCBI lineage: Eukaryota > Metazoa > Chordata > Mammalia > Chiroptera > Phyllostomidae > Desmodus > Desmodus rotundus. The sequence goes on along the minus strand of NW_026527169.1, from coordinate 36,512 downwards.
CACGAGACCCCTCAGGGATGGGTCACGTGACCCCTCGGGAGTGGGTCACGATACCCCTCAGGGGTGGGTCACGTGATACCTCTGGAGTGGGTCACGAGACCCCTCAGGGGTGGGTCACGTGACCCCTCCGGGGTGGCTCCCGTGACCCCTCAGGGGTGGGTGACGTGACCCATCAACAGTGGTTCAGGAGACACGTCAAGGGTGGGTCCCGTGACCCGAGGGAGGCTTGTGCTGGGGAGCCTGAGTGCGCACGCGCGGCCCGCTTATAGGCCCGAAATGAGCCAGCCGCGGCTCGGAGAAAAGCCATCTCCTGAGGGCCTCCCCATGTTCCTCCACTCCTCAAGGAGGACCCCTTTACGGATGGAAGAAAAGGGGGATCTTCGCAGTGGTGGGTTCCGGCCAGAGGCGTCTGCGGGTTTGCCTGCACGTACGCCAGGTGCTCGCACAACGGGCCCAGGTGTTTGAGCCCCGTGGAGGCAGAGGGCTGCTTATTGCTGGATGATAGTGTCCTGCAGGGTTAAGGGACGGCGTGGGCACTCCCAGGGCCACAGAGGGCACCTGGCCTTTAGAGAGTTCCCTGGAAAATTCCTCGCCCAGGCCCATGGTCCACAAGTCTATCCTGGGTACAGTGTCTGTGCGAGGCTGGGAGTGCTTCTGGGCAGTGTTCCCCAGGGGAAATCGCGTGGTCCTCTAGGTGGCAGGGAGGGCTCCTGTGTCCACGGACAGGTGCCCAGGGTCCCTGTGGAACTGCTGTGACCTCTAAAGGGTGGGTCAGGTGAGCCAAGGGAGGTGTGTGCTTGGGAGCCTGAGTGCGCATGCGCGGCCCACGTATAGGCCCGAAACGAGCCAGCCGCGGCTCGGAGAAAAGCCATCTCCTGGGGCCTCCCCATGTTCTTCCACTCTTCAAGCGTGACCCCTTTACGGATGGAGGAAAAGGGGGATCTTCGCAGTGGTGGGTTCGCGCCAGAGGGGTCTGCGGGTTTGCCTCCACGTACGCCAGGTGCCCGCACACCGGGCCCAGGTGTTTGAGCCCCGTGGAGGCAGAGGGCTGCTTATTGCTGGATGCAAGTGTCCTGCGGGGTCAAGGAACGGCATGGGCACTCCCCGGGCCACACAGGGCACCAGGCCCTTAGAGAGTTCCATGGGAAATCCCCCGCCCATGCCCCCGGTACCCAAGTCTGTCCTTAGCACACTGTCTGTGCGGGGCTGAAGGTACTGCTAGGCAGTGTGGCCTGTGGGAAATCGTGCGGTCCTCTGAGTGGCAGGGAGGGCTGCTGTATCCCCGAACAGGTGCGCAGGGACCCTGTAAAACAGCTGTCACCTCTCAAGGTGGGTCATGTGACCCCTCAAGGGTGGGGCACGTGACCACCCAAGGGTGGGTCAGGAGACCCCACAAGGGTGGGTCACGGGACCCCTCAAGGGTGGGTCACGAGACCCCTCAAGGGTTGCTCACGTGACCCCAAAAGGGTAGGTCACGAGACCCCTCAAGGGTGGGTCACGTGACCCCTCAGGGGTGGGTCACGTGACCCCTCGGGAGTGGGTCACGAGACCCCTCAGGGGTGGGTCACGTGATACCTCTGGAGTGGGTCACGAGACCCCTCAGGGGTGGGTCACGTGACCCCTCCGGGGTGGCTCCGGTGACCCCTCAGGGGTGGGTGACGTGACCCCTCAACAGTGGTTCAGGAGACACGTCAAGGGTGGGTCCCGTGACCCGAGGGAGGCTTGTGGTGGGGAGCCTGAGTGCGCACGCGCGGCCCGCTTATAGGCCCGAAATGAGCCAGCCGCGGCTCGGAGAAAGGCCATCTCCTGGGGGCCTCCCCATGTTCCTCCACTCCTCAAGGAGGACCCCTTTACGGATGGAAGAAAAGGGGGATCTTCGCAGTGGTGGGTTCCGGCCAGAGGCGTCTGCGGGTTTGCCTGCACGTACGCCAGGTGCTCGCACAACGGGCCCAGGTGTTTGAGCCCCGGGGAGGCAGAGGGCTGCTTATTGCTGGATGATAGTGTCCTGCAGGGTTAAGGGACGGCGTGGGCACTCCCAGGGCCACAGAGGGCACCTGGCCTTTAGAGAGTTCCCTGGAAAATTCCTCGCCCAGGCCCTTGGTCCACAAGTCTATCCTGGGTACAGTGTCTGTGCGAGGCTGGGAGTGCTTCTGGGCAGTGTTCCCCAGGGGAAATCGCGTGGTCCTCTAGGTGGCAGGGAGGGCTCCTGTGTCCACGGACAGGTGCCCAGGGACCCTGTGGAACTGCTGTGACCTCTAAAGGGTGGGTCAGGTGAGCCAAGGGAGGTGTGTGCTTGGGAGCCTGAGTGCGCATGCGCGGCCCACGTATAGGCCCGAAACCAGCCAGCCGCGGCTTGGAGAAAAGCCATCTCCTGGGGGCCTCCCCATGTTCTTCCACTCCTCAAGCGTGACCCCTTTACGGATGGAGGAAAAGGGGGATCTTCGCAGTGGTGGGTTCGCGCCAGAGGGGTCTGCGGGTTTGCCTCCACGTACGCCAGGTGCCCGCACACCGGGCCCAGGTGTTTGAGCCCCGTGGAGGCAGAGGGCTGCTTATTGCTGGATGCAAGTGTCCTGCGGGGTCAAGGAACGGCATGGGCACTCCCCGGGCCACACAGGGCACCGGGCCCTTAGAGAGTTCCATGGGAAATCCCCCGCCCATGCCCCCGGTACCCAAGTCTGTCCTTAGCACACTGTCTGTGCGGGGCTGAAGGTACTGCTAGGCAGTGTGGCCTGTGGGAAATCGTGCGGTCCTCTGAGTGGCAGGGAGGGCTGCTGTTTCCCCGAACAGGTGCGCAGGGACCCTGTAAAACAGCTGTCACCTCTCAAGGTAGGTCATGTGACCCCTCAAGGGTGGGGCACGTGACCACCCAAGGGTGGGTCAGGAGACCCCACAAGGGTGGGTCACGGGACCCCTCAAGGGTGGGTCACGAGACCCCTCAAGGGTTGCTCACGTGACCCCAAAAGGGTAGGTCACGAGACCCCTCAAGGGTGGGTCACGTGACCCCTCAGGGGTGGGTCACGTGACCCCTCGGGAGTGGGTCACGAGACCCCTCAGGGGTGGGTCACGTGATACCTCTGGAGTGGGTCACGAGACCCCTCAGGGGTGGGTCACGTGACCCCTCCGGGGTGGCTCCGGTGACCGTTCAGGGGTGGGTGACGTGACCCCTCAACAGTGGTTCAGGAGACACGTCAAGGGTGGGTCCCGTGACCCGAGGGAGGCTTGTGGTGGGGAGCCTGAGTGCGCACGCGCGGCCCGCTTATAGGCCCGAAATGAGCCAGCCGCGGCTCGAGAAAGGCCATCTCCTGGGGGCCTCCCCATGTTCCTCCACTCCTCAAGGAGGACCCCTTTACGGATGGAAGAAAAGGGGGATCTTCGCAGTGGTGGGTTCCGGCCAGAGGCGTCTGCGGTTTGCCTGCACGTACGCCAGGTGCTCGCACAACGGGCCCAGGTGTTTGAGCCCCGTGGAGGCAGAGGGCTGCTTATTGCTGGATGATAGTGTCCTGCAGGGTTAAGGGACGGCGTGGGCACTCCCAGGGCCACAGAGGGCACCTGGCCTTTAGAGAGTTCCCTGGAAAATTCCTCGCCCAGGCCCTTGGTCCACAAGTCTATCCTGGGTACAGTGTCTGTGCGAGGCTGGGAGTGCTTCTGGGCAGTGTTCCCCAGGGGAAATCGCGTGGTCCTCTAGGTGGCAGGGAGGGCTCCTGTGTCCACGGACAGGTGCCCAGGGACCCTGTGGAACTGCTGTGACCTCTAAAGGGTGGGTCAGGTGAGCCAAGGGAGGTGTGTGCTTGGGAGCCTGAGTGCGCATGCGCGGCCCACGTATAGGCCCGAAACCAGCCAGCCGCGGCTTGGATAAAAGCCATCTCCTGGGGGCCTCCCCATGTTCTTCCACTCCTCAAGCGTGACCCCTTTACGGATGGAGGAAAAGGGGGATCTTCGCAGTGGTGGGTTCGCGCCAGAGGGGTCTGCGGGTTTGCCTCCACGTACGCCAGGTGCCCGCACACCGGGCCCAGGTGTTTGAGCCCCGTGGAGGCAGAGGGCTGCTTATTGCTGGATGCAAGTGTCCTGCGGGGTCAAGGAAAGGCATGGGCACTCCCCGGGCCACACAGGGCACCGGGCCCTTAGAGAGTTCCATGGGAAATCCCCCGCCCATGCCCCCGGTACCCAAGTCTGTCCTTAGCACACTGTCTGTGCGGGGCTGAAGGTACTGCTAGGCAGTGTGGCCTGTGGGAAATCGTGCGGTCCTCTGAGTGGCAGGGAGGGCTGCTGTTTCCCCGAACAGGTGCGCAGGGACCCTGTAAAACAGCTGTGACCTCTCAAGGTGGGTCATGTGACCCCTCAAGGATGGGGCACGTGACCTCCCAAGGGTGGGTCAGGAGACCCCACAAGGGTGGGTCACGGGACCCCTCAAGGGTGGGACACGAGACCCCTCAAGGGTTGGTCACGTGACCCCAAAAGGGTAGGTCACGAGACCCCTCAATGGTGGGTCACGTGACCCCTCAGGGGTGGGTCACGTGACCCCTCGGGAGTGGGTCACGTGACCCCTCGGGAGTGGGTCACGAGACCCCTCAGGGATGGGTCACGTGACCCCTCGGGAGTGGGTCACGATACCCCTCAGGGGTGGGTCACGTGATACCTCTGGAGTGGGTCACGAGACCCCTCAGGGGTGGGTCACGTGACCCCTCCGGGGTGGCTCCCGTGACCCCTCAGGGGTGGGTGACGTGACCCATCAACAGTGGTTCAGGAGACACGTCAAGGGTGGGTCCCGTGACCCGAGGGAGGCTTGTGCTGGGGAGCCTGAGTGCGCACGCGCGGCCCGCTTATAGGCCCGAAATGAGCCAGCCGCGGCTCGGAGAAAAGCCATCTCCTGAGGGCCTCCCCATGTTCCTCCACTCCTCAAGGAGGACCCCTTTACGGATGGAAGAAAAGGGGGATCTTCGCAGTGGTGGGTTCCGGCCAGAGGCGTCTGCGGGTTTGCCTGCACGTACGCCAGGTGCTCGCACAACGGGCCCAGGTGTTTGAGCCCCGTGGAGGCAGAGGGCTGCTTATTGCTGGATGATAGTGTCCTGCAGGGTTAAGGGACGGCGTGGGCACTCCCAGGGCCACAGAGGGCACCTGGCCTTTAGAGAGTTCCCTGGAAAATTCCTCGCCCAGGCCCATGGTCCACAAGTCTATCCTGGGTACAGTGTCTGTGCGAGGCTGGGAGTGCTTCTGGGCAGTGTTCCCCAGGGGAAATCGCGTGGTCCTCTAGGTGGCAGGGAGGGCTCCTGTGTCCACGGACAGGTGCCCAGGGACCCTGTGGAACTGCTGTGACCTCTAAAGGGTGGGTCAGGTGAGCCAAGGGAGGTGTGTGCTTGGGAGCCTGAGTGCGCATGCGCGGCCCACGTATAGGCCCGAAACGAGCCAGCCGCGGCTCGGAGAAAAGCCATCTCCTGGGGCCTCCCCATGTTCTTCCACTCTTCAAGCGTGACCCCTTTACGGATGGAGGAAAAGGGGGATCTTCGCAGTGGTGGGTTCGCGCCAGAGGGGTCTGCGGGTTTGCCTCCACGTACGCCAGGTGCCCGCACACCGGGCCCAGGTGTTTGAGCCCCGTGGAGGCAGAGGGCTGCTTATTGCTGGATGCAAGTGTCCTGCGGGGTCAAGGAACGGCATGGGCACTCCCCGGGCCACACAGGGCACCAGGCCCTTAGAGAGTTCCATGGGAAATCCCCCGCCCATGCCCCCGGTACCCAAGTCTGTCCTTAGCACACTGTCTGTGCGGGGCTGAAGGTACTGCTAGGCAGTGTGGCCTGTGGGAAATCGTGCGGTCCTCTGAGTGGCAGGGAGGGCTGCTGTATCCCCGAACAGGTGCGCAGGGACCCTGTAAAACAGCTGTCACCTCTCAAGGTGGGTCATGTGACCCCTCAAGGGTGGGGCACGTGACCACCCAAGGGTGGGTCAGGAGACCCCACAAGGGTGGGTCACGGGACCCCTCAAGGGTGGGTCACGAGACCCCTCAAGGGTTGCTCACGTGACCCCAAAAGGGTAGGTCACGAGACCCCTCAAGGGTGGGTCACGTGACCCCTCAGGGGTGGGTCACGTGACCCCTCGGGAGTGGGTCACGAGACCCCTCAGGGGTGGGTCACGTGATACCTCTGGAGTGGGTCACGAGACCCCTCAGGGGTGGGTCACGTGACCCCTCCGGGGTGGCTCCGGTGACCCCTCAGGGGTGGGTGACGTGACCCCTCAACAGTGGTTCAGGAGACACGTCAAGGGTGGGTCCCGTGACCCGAGGGAGGCTTGTGGTGGGGAGCCTGAGTGCGCACGCGCGGCCCGCTTATAGGCCCGAAATGAGCCAGCCGCGGCTCGGAGAAAGGCCATCTCCTGGGGGCCTCCCCATGTTCCTCCACTCCTCAAGGAGGACCCCTTTACGGATGGAAGAAAAGGGGGATCTTCGCAGTGGTGGGTTCCGGCCAGAGGCGTCTGCGGGTTTGCCTGCACGTACGCCAGGTGCTCGCACAACGGGCCCAGGTGTTTGAGCCCCGTGGAGGCAGAGGGCTGCTTATTGCTGGATGATAGTGTCCTGCAGGGTTAAGGGACGGCGTGGGCACTCCCAGGGCCACAGAGGGCACCTGGCCTTTAGAGAGTTCCCTGGAAAATTCCTCGCCCAGGCCCTTGGTCCACAAGTCTATCCTGGGTACAGTGTCTGTGCGAGGCTGGGAGTGCTTCTGGGCAGTGTTCCCCAGGGGAAATCGCGTGCTCCTCTAGGTGGCAGGGAGGGCTCCTGTGTCCACGGACAGGTGCCCAGGGACCCTGTGGAACTGCTGTGACCTCTAAAGGGTGGGTCAGGTGAGCCAAGGGAGGTGTGTGCTTGGGAGCCTGAGTGCGCATGCGCGGCCCACGTATAGGCCCGAAACCAGCCAGCCGCGGCTTGGAGAAAAGCCATCTCCTGGGGCCTCCCCATGTTCTTCCACTCCTCAAGCGTGACCCCTTTACGGATGGAGGAAAAGGGGGATCTTCGCAGTGGTGGGTTCGCGCCAGAGGGGTCTGCGGGTTTGCCTCCACGTACGCCAGGTGCCCGCACACCGGGCCCAGGTGTTTGAGCCCCGTGGAGGCAGAGGGCTGCTTATTGCTGGATGCAAGTGTCCTGCGGGGTCAAGGAACGGCACGGGCACTCCCCGGGCCACACAGGGCACCGGGCCCTTAGAGAGTTCCATGGGAAATCCCCCGCCCATGCCCCCGGTACCCAAGTCTGTCCTTAGCACACTGTCTGTGCGGGGCTGAAGGTACTGCTAGGCAGTGTGGCCTGTGGGAAATCGTGCGGTCCTCTGAGAGGCAGGGAGGGCTGCTGTTTCCCCGAACAGGTGCGCAGGGACCCTGTAAAACAGCTGTGACCTCTCAAGGTGGGTCATGTGACCCCTCAAGGGTGGGGCACGTGACCTCCCAAGGGTGGGTCAGGAGACCCCACAAGGGTGGGTCACGGGACCCCTCAAGGGTGGGACACGAGACCCCTCAAGGGTTGGTCACGTGACCCCAAAAGGGTAGGTCACGAGACCCCTCAAGGGTGGGTCACGTGACCCCTCAGGGGTGGGTCACGTGACCCCTCGGGAGTGGGTCACGTGACCCCTCGGGAGTGGGTCACGAGACCCCTCAGGGATGGGTCACGTGACCCCTCGGGAGTGGGTCACGATACCCCTCAGGGGTGGGTCACGTGATACCTCTGGAGTGGGTCACGAGACCCCTCAGGGGTGGGTCACGTGACCCCTCCGGGGTGGCTCCCGTGACCCCTCAGGGGTGGGTGACGTGACCCATCAACAGTGGTTCAGGAGACAGGTCAAGGGTGGGTCCCGTGACCCGAGGGAGGCTTGTGCTGGGGAGCCTGAGTGCGCACGCGCGGCCCTCTTATAGGCCCGAAATGAGCCAGCCTCGGCTCGGAGAAAAGCCATCTCCTGAGGGCCTCCCCATGTTCCTCCACTCCTCAAGGAGGACCCCTTTACGGATGGAAGAAAAGGGGGATCTTCGCAGTGGTGGGTTCCGGCCAGAGGCGTCTGCGGGTTTGCCTGCACGTACGCCAGGTGCTCGCACAACGGGCCCAGGTGTTTGAGCCCCGTGGAGGCAGAGGGCTGCTTATTGCTGGATGATAGTGTCCTGCAGGGTTAAGGGACGGCGTGGGCACTCCCAGGGCCACAGAGGGCACCTGGCCTTTAGAGAGTTCCCTGGAAAATTCCTCGCCCAGGCCCATGGTCCACAAGTCTATCCTGGGTACAGTGTCTGTGCGAGGCTGGGAGTGCTTCTGGGCAGTGTTCCCCAGGGGAAATCGCGTGGTCCTCTAGGTGGCAGGGAGGGCTCCTGTGTCCACGGACAGGTGCCCAGGGACCCTGTGGAACTGCTGTGACCTCTAAAGGGTGGGTCAGGTGAGCCAAGGGAGGTGTGTGCTTGGGAGCCTGAGTGCGCATGCGCGGCCCACGTATAGGCCCGAAACGAGCCAGCCGCGGCTCGGAGAAAAGCCATCTCCTGGGGCCTCCCCATGTTCTTCCACTCTTCAAGCGTGACCCCTTTACGGATGGAGGAAAAGGGGGATCTTCGCAGTGGTGGGTTCGCGCCAGAGGGGTCTGCGGGTTTGCCTCCACGTACGCCAGGTGCCCGCACACCGGGCCCAGGTGTTTGAGCCCCGTGGAGGCAGAGGGCTGCTTATTGCTGGATGCAAGTGTCCTGCGGGGTCAAGGAACGGCATGGGCACTCCCCGGGCCACACAGGGCACCAGGCCCTTAGAGAGTTCCATGGGAAATCCCCCGCCCATGCCCCCGGTACCCAAGTCTGTCCTTAGCACACTGTCTGTGCGGGGCTGAAGGTACTGCTAGGCAGTGTGGCCTGTGGGAAATCGTGCGGTCCTCTGAGTGGCAGGGAGGGCTGCTGTATCCCCGAACAGGTGCGCAGGGACCCTGTAAAACAGCTGTCACCTCTCAAGGTGGGTCATGTGACCCCTCAAGGATGGGGCACGTGACCTCCCAAGGGTGGGTCAGGAGACCCCACAAGGGTGGGTCACGGGACCCCTCAAGGGTGGGACACGAGACCCCTCAAGGGTTGGTCACGTGACCCCAAAAGGGTAGGTCACGAGACCCCTCAAGGGTGGGTCACGTGACCCCTCAGGGGTGGGTCACGTGACCCCTCGGGACTGGGTCACGTGACCCCTCGGGAGTGGGTCACGAGACCCCTCAGGGATGGGTCACGTGACCCCTCGGGAGTGGGTCACGATACCCCTCAGGGGTGGGTCACGTGATACCTCTGGAGTGGGTCACGAGACCCCTCAGGGGTGGGTCACGTGACCCCTCCGGGGTGGCTCCCGTGACCCCTCAGGGGTGGGTGACGTGACCCATCAACAGTGGTTCAGGAGACACGTCAAGGGTGGGTCCCGTGACCCGAGGGAGGCTTGTGCTGGGGAGCCTGAGTGCGCACGCGCGGCCCGCTTATAGGCCCGAAATGAGCCAGCCGCGGCTCGGAGAAAAGCCATCTCCTGAGGGCCTCCCCATGTTCCTCCACTCCTCAAGGAGGACCCCTTTACGGATGGAAGAAAAGGGGGATCTTCGCAGTGGTGGGTTCCGGCCAGAGGCGTCTGCGGGTTTGCCTGCACGTACGCCAGGTGCTCGCACAACGGGCCCAGGTGTTTGAGCCCCGTGGAGTCAGAGGGCTGCTTATTGCTGGATGATAGTGTCCTGCAGGGTTAAGGGACGGCGTGGGCACTCCCAGGGCCACAGAGGGCACCTGGCCTTTAGAGAGTTCCCTGGAAAATTCCTCGCCCAGGCCCTTGGTCCACAAGTCTATCCTGGGTACAGTGTCTGTGCGAGGCTGGGAGTGCTTCTGGGCAGTGTTCCCCAGGGAAAATCGCGTGGTCCTCTAGGTGGCAGGGAGGGCTCCTGTGTCCACGGACAGGTGCCCAGGGACCCTGTGGAACTGCTGTGACCTCTAAAGGGTGGGTCAGGTGAGCCAAGGGAGGTGTGTGCTTGGGAGCCTGAGTGCGCATGCGCGGCCCACGTATAGGCCCGAAACGAGCCAGCCGCGGCTCGGAGAAAAGCCATCTCCTGGGGCCTCCCCATGTTCTTCCACTCTTCAAGCGTGACCCCTTTACGGATGGAGGAAAAGGGGGATCTTCGCAGTGGTGGGTTCGCGCCAGAGGGGTCTGCGGGTTTGCCTCCACGTACGCCAGGTGCCCGCACACCGGGCCCAGGTGTTTGAGACCCGTGGAGGCAGAGGGCTGCTTATTGCTGGATGCAAGTGTCCTGCGGGGTCAAGGAACGGCATGGGCACTCCCCGGGCCACACAGGGCACCAGGCCCTTAGAGAGTTCCATGGGAAATCCCCCGCCCATGCCCCCGGTACCCAAGTCTGTCCTTAGCACACTGTCTGTGCGGGGCTGAAGGTACTGCTAGGCAGTGTGGCCTGTGGGAAATCGTGCGGTCCTCTGAGTGGCAGGGAGGGCTGCTGTATCCCCGAACAGGTGCGCAGGGACCCTGTAAAACAGCTGTCACCTCTCAAGGTGGGTCATGTGACCCCTCAAGGATGGGGCACGTGACCTCCCAAGGGTGGGTCAGGAGACCCCACAAGGGTGGGTCACGGGACCCCTCAAGGGTGGGACACGAGACCCCTCAAGGGTTGGTCACGTGACCCCAAAAGGGTAGGTCACGAGACCCCTCAAGGGTGGGTCACGTGACCCCTCAGGGGTGGGTCACGTGACCCCTCGGGACTGGGTCACGTGACCCCTCGGGAGTGGGTCACGAGACCCCTCAGGGATGGGTCACGTGACCCCTCGGGAGTGGGTCACGATACCCCTCAGGGGTGGGTCACGTGATACCTCTGGAGTGGGTCACGAGACCCCTCAGGGGTGGGTCACGTGACCCCTCCGGGGTGGCTCCCGTGACCCCTCAGGGGTGGGTGACGTGACCCATCAACAGTGGTTCAGGAGACACGTCAAGGGTGGGTCCCGTGACCCGAGGGAGGCTTGTGCTGGGGAGCCTGAGTGCGCACGCGCGGCCCGCTTATAGGCCCGAAATGAGCCAGCCGCGGCTCGGAGAAAAGCCATCTCCTGAGGGCCTCCCCATGTTCCTCCACTCCTCAAGGAGGACCCCTTTACGGATGGAAGAAAAGGGGGATCTTCGCAGTGGTGGGTTCCGGCCAGAGGCGTCTGCGGGTTTGCCTGCACGTACGCCAGGTGCTCGCACAACGGGCCCAGGTGTTTGAGCCCCGTGGAGTCAGAGGGCTGCTTATTGCTGGATGATAGTGTCCTGCAGGGTTAAGGGACGGCGTGGGCACTCCCAGGGCCACAGAGGGCACCTGGCCTTTAGAGAGTTCCCTGGAAAATTCCTCGCCCAGGCCCTTGGTCCACAAGTCTATCCTGGGTACAGTGTCTGTGCGAGGCTGGGAGTGCTTCTGGGCAGTGTTCCCCAGGGAAAATCGCGTGGTCCTCTAGGTGGCAGGGAGGGCTCCTGTGTCCACGGACAGGTGCCCAGGGACCCTGTGGAACTGCTGTGACCTCTAAAGGGTGGGTCAGGTGAGCCAAGGGAGGTGTGTGCTTGGGAGCCTGAGTGCGCATGCGCGGCCCACGTATAGGCCCGAAACGAGCCAGCCGCGGCTCGGAGAAAAGCCATCTCCTGGGGCCTCCCCATGTTCTTCCACTCTTCAAGCGTGACCCCTTTACGGATGGAGGAAAAGGGGGATCTTCGCAGTGGTGGGTTCGCGCCAGAGGGGTCTGCGGGTTTGCCTCCACGTACGCCAGGTGCCCGCACACCGGGCCCAGGTGTTTGAGACCCGTGGAGGCAGAGGGCTGCTTATTGCTGGATGCAAGTGTCCTGCGGGGTCAAGGAACGGCATGGGCACTCCCCGGGCCACACAGGGCACCAGGCCCTTAGAGAGTTCCATGGGAAATCCCCCGCCCATGCCCCCGGTACCCAAGTCTGTCCTTAGCACACTGTCTGTGCGGGGCTGAAGGTACTGCTAGGCAGTGTGGCCTGTGGGAAATCGTGCGGTCCTCTGAGTGGCAGGGAGGGCTGCTGTATCCCCGAACAGGTGCGCAGGGACCCTGTAAAACAGCTGTCACCTCTCAAGGTGGGTCATGTGACCCCTCAAGGGTGGGGCACGTGACCACCCAAGGGTGGGTCAGGAGACCCCACAAGGGTGGGTCACGGGACCCCTCAAGGGTGGGTCACGAGACCCCTCAAGGGTTGCTCACGTGACCCCAAAAGGGTAGGTCGCGAGACCCCTCAAGGGTGGGTCACGTGACCCCTCAGGCGTGGGTCACGTGACCCCTCGGGAGTGGGTCACGAGACCCCTCAGGGGTGGGTCACGTGATACCTCTGGAGTGGGTCACGAGACCCCTCAGGGGTGGGTCACGTGACCCCTCCGGGGTGGCTCCGGTGACCCCTCAGGGGTGGGTGACGTGACCCCTCAACAGTGGTTCAGGAGACACGTCAAGGGTGGGTCCCGTGACCCGAGGGAGGCTTGTGGTGGGGAGCCTGAGTGCGCACCGCGCGGCCCGCTTATAGGCCCGAAATGAGCCAGCCGCGGCTCGGAGAAAGGCCATCTCCTGGGGGCCTCCCCATGTTCCTCCACTCCTCAAGGAGGACCCCTTTACGGATGGAAGAAAAGGGGGATCTTCGCAGTGGTGGGTTCCGGCCACAGGCGTCTGCGGGTTTGCCTGCACGTACGCCAGGTGCTCGCACAACGGGCCCAGGTGTTTGAGCCCCGGGGAGGCAGAGGGCTGCTTATTGCTGGATGATAGTGTCCTGCAGGGTTAAGGGACGGCGTGGGCACTCCCAGGGCCACAGAGGGCACCTGGCCTTTAGAGAGTTCCCTGGAAAATTCCTCGCCCAGGCCCTTGGTCCACAAGTCTATCCTGGGTACAGTGTCTGTGCGAGGCTGGGAGTGCTTCTGGGCAGTGTTCCCCAGGGGAAATCGCGTGGTCCTCTAGGTGGCAGGGAGGGCTCCTGTGTCCACGGACAGGTGCCCAGGGACCCTGTGGAACTGCTGTGACCTCTAAAGGGTGGGTCAGGTGAGCCAAGGGAGGTGTGTGCTTGGGAGCCTGAGTGCGCATGCGGGGCCCACGTATAGGCCCGAAACCAGCCAGCCGCGGCTTGGAGAAAAGCCATCTCCTGGGGGCCTCCCCATGTTCTTCCACTCCTCAAGCGTGACCCCTTTACGGATGGAGGAAAAGGGGGATCTTCGCAGTGGTGGGTTCGCGCCAGAGGGGTCTGCGGGTTTGCCTCCACGTACGCCAGGTGCCCGCACACCGGGCCCAGGTGTTTGAGCCCCGTGGAGGCAGAGGGCTGCTTATTGCTGGATGCAAGTGTCCTGCGGGGTCAAGGAACGGCATGGGCACTCCCCGGGCCACACAGGGCACCGGGCCCTTAGAGAGTTCCATGGGAAATCCCCCGCCCATGCCCCCGGTACCCAAGTCTGTCCTTAGCACACTGTCTGTGCGGGGCTGAAGGTACTGCTAGGCAGTGTGGCCTGTGGGAAATCGTGCGGTCCTCTGAGTGGCAGGGAGGGCTGCTGTTTCCCCGAACAGGTGCGCAGGGACCCTGTAAAACAGCTGTCACCTCTCAAGGTGGGTCATGTGACCCCTCAAGGATGGGGCACGTGACCTCCCAAGGGTGGGTCAGGAGACCCCACAAGGGTGGGTCACGGGACCCCTCAAGGGTGGGACACGAGACCCCTCAAGGGTTGGTCACGTGACCCCAAAAGGGTAGGTCACGAGACCCCTCAAGGGTGGGTCACGTGACCCCTCGGGAGTGGGTCACGAGACCCCTCAGGGATGGGTCACGTGACCCCTCGGGAGTGGGTCACGATACCCCTCAGGTGTGGGTCACGTGATACCTCTGGAGTGGGTCACGAGACCCCTCAGGGGTGGGTCACGTGACCCCTCCGGGGTGGCTCCCGTGACCCCTCAGGGGTGGGTGACGTGACCCATCAACAGTGGTTCAGGAGACACGTCAAGGGTGGGTCCCGTGACCCGAGGGAGGCTTGTGCTGGGGAGCCTGAGTGCGCACGCGCGGCCCGCTTATAGGCCCGAAATGAGCCAGCCGCGGCTCGGAGAAAAGCCATCTCCTGAGGGCCTCCCCATGTTCCTCCACTCCTCAAGGAGGACCCCTTTACGGATGGAAGAAAAGGGGGATCTTCGCAGTGGTGGGTTCCGGCCAGAGGCGTCTGCGGGTTTGCCTGCACGTACGCCAGGTGCTCGCACAACGGGCCCAGGTGTTTGAGCCCCGTGGAGGCAGAGGGCTGCTTATTGCTGGATGATAGTGTCCTGCAGGGTTAAGGGACGGCGTGGGCACTCCCAGGGCCACAGAGGGCACCTGGCCTTTAGAGAGTTCCCTGGAAAATTCCTCGCCCAGGCCCATGGTCCACAAGTCTATCCTGGGTACAGTGTCTGTGCGAGGCTGGGAGTGCTTCTGGGCAGTGTTCCCCAGGGGAAATCGCGTGGTCCTCTAGGTGGCAGGGAGGGCTCCTGTGTCCACGGACAGGTGCCCAGGGACCCTGTGGAACTGCTGTGACCTCTAAAGGGTGGGTCAGGTGAGCCAAGGGAGGTGTGTGCTTGGGAGCCTGAGTGCGCATGCGCGGCCCACGTAGAGGCCCGAAACGAGCCAGCCGCGGCTCGGAGAAAAGCCATCTCCTGGGGCCTCCCCATGTTCTTCCACTCTTCAAGCGTGACCCCTTTACGGATGGAGGAAAAGGGGGATCTTCGCAGTGGTGGGTTCGCGCCAGAGGGGTCTGCGGGTTTGCCTCCACGTACGCCAGGTGCCCGCACACCGGGCCCAGGTGTTTGAGCCCCGTGGAGGCAGAGGGCTGCTTATTGCTGGATGCAAGTGTCCTGCGGGGTCAAGGAACGGCATGGGCACTCCCCGGGCCACACAGGGCACCAGGCCCTTAGAGAGTTCCATGGGAAATCCCCCGCCCATGCCCCCGGTACCCAAGTCTGTCCTTAGCACACTGTCTGTGCGGGGCTGAAGGTACTGCTAGGCAGTGTGGCCTGTGGGAAATCGTGCGGTCCTCTGAGTGGCAGGGAGGGCTGCTGTATCCCCGAACAGGTGCGCAGGGACCCTGTAAAACAGCTGTCACCTCTCAAGGTGGGTCATGTGACCCCTCAAGGGTGGGGCACGTGACCACCCAAGGGTGGGTCAGGAGACCCCACAAGGGTGGGTCACGGGACCCCTCAAGGGTGGGTCACGAGACCCCTCAAGGGTTGCTCACGTGACCCCAAAAGGGTAGGTCACGAGACCCCTCAAGGGTGGGTCACGTGACCCCTCAGGGGTGGGTCACGTGACCCCTCGGGAGTGGGTCACGAGACCCCTCAGGGGTGGGTCACGTGATACCTCTGGAGTGGGTCACGAGACCCCTCAGGGGTGGGTCACGTGACCCCTCCGGGGTGGCTCCGGTGACCCCTCAGGGGTGGGTGACGTGACCCCTCAACAGTGGTTCAGGAGACACGTCAAGGGTGGGTCCCGTGACCCGAGGGAGGCTTGTGGTGGGGAGCCTGAGTGCGCACGCGCGGCCCGCTTATAGGCCCGAAATGAGCCAGCCGCGGCTCGGAGAAAGGCCATCTCCTGGGGGCCTCCCCATGTTCCTCCACTCCTCAAGGAGGACCCCTTTACGGATGGAAGAAAAGGGGGATCTTCGCAGTGGTGGGTTCCGGCCAGAGGCGTCTGCGGGTTTGCCTGCACGTACGCCAGGTGCTCGCACAACGGGCCCAGGTGTTTGAGCCCCGTGGAGGCAGAGGGCTGCTTATTGCTGGATGATAGTGTCCTGCAGGGTTAAGGGACGGCGTGGGCACTCCCAGGGCCACAGAGGGCACCTGGCCTTTAGAGAGTTCCCTGGAAAATTCCTCGCCCAGGCCCTTGGTCCACAAGTCTATCCTGGGTACAGTGTCTGTGCGAGGCTGGGAGTGCTTCTGGGCAGTGTTCCCCAGGGGAAATCGCGTGGTCCTCTAGGTGGCAGGGAGGGCTCCTGTGTCCACGGACAGGTGCCCAGGGACCCTGTGGAACTGCTGTGACCTCTAAAGGGTGGGTCAGGTGAGCCAAGGGAGGTGTGTGCTTGGGAGCCTGAGTGCGCATGCGCGGCCCACGTATAGGCCCGAAACCAGCCAGCCGCGGCTTGGAGAAAAGCCATCTCCTGGGGCCTCCCCATGTTCTTCCACTCCTCAAGCGTGACCCCTTTACGGATGGAGGAAAAGGGGGATCTTCGCAGTGGTGGGTTCGCGCCAGAGGGGTCTGCGGGTTTGCCTCCACGTACGCCAGGTGCCCGCACACCGGGCCCAGGTGTTTGAGCCCCGTGGAGGCAGAGGGCTGCTTATTGCTGGATGCAAGTGTCCTGCGGGGTCAAGGAACGGCACGGGCACTCCCCGGGCCACACAGGGCACCGGGCCCTTAGAGAGTTCCATGGGAAATCCCCCGCCCATGCCCCCGGTACCCAAGTCTGTCCTTAGCACACTGTCTGTGCGGGGCTGAAGGTACTGCTAGGCAGTGTGGCCTGTGGGAAATCGTGCGGTCCTCTGAGAGGCAGGGAGGGCTGCTGTTTCCCCGAACAGGTGCGCAGGGACCCTGTAAAACAGCTGTGACCTCTCAAGGTGGGTCATGTGACCCCTCAAGGGTGGGGCACGTGACCTCCCAAGGGTGGGTCAGAAGACCCCACAAGGGTGGGTCACGGGACCCCTCAAGGGTGGGTCACGAGACCCCTCAAGGGTTGGTCACGTGACCCCAAAAGGGTAGGTCACGAGACCCCTCAAGGGTGTGTCTCGTGACCCCTCAGGGGTGGGTCACGTGTCCCCTCGGGAGTGGGTCACGTGACCCCTCGGGAGTGGGTCACGAGACCCCTCAGGGGTGGGTCACGTGACCCCTCGGGAGTGGGTCACGAGACCCCTCAGGGGTGGGTCATGTGATACTTCTGGAGTGGGTCACGAGACCCCTCAGGGGTGGGTCACGTGACCCCACCGGGGTGGCTCCCGTGACCCCTCAGGGGTGGGTGACGTGACCCCTCAACAGTGGTTCAGGAGACACGTCAAGGGTGGGTCCCGTGACCCGAGGGAGGCTTGTGGTGGGGAGCCTGAGTGCGCACGCGCGGCCCGCTTATAGGCCCGAAATGAGCCAGCCGCGGCTCGGAGAAAAGCCATCTCCTGGGGGCCTCCCCATGTTCCTCCACTCCTCAAGGAGGACCCCTTTACGGATGGAAGAAAAGGGGGATCTTCGCAGTGGTGGGTTCCGGCCAGAGGCGTCTGCGGGTTTGCCTGCACGTACGCCAGGTGCTCGCACAACGGGCCCAGGTGTTTGAGCCCCGTGGAGGCAGAGGGCTGCTTATTGCTGGATGATAGTGTCCTGCAGGGTTAAGGGACGGCGTGGGCACTCCCAGGAGCACAGAGGGCACCTGGCCTTTAGAGAGTTCCCTGGAAAATTCCCCGCCCAGGCCCTTGGTCCACAAGTCTATCCTAGGTACAGTGTCTGTGCGAGGCTGGGAGTGCTTCTGGGCAGTGTTCCCCAGGGGAAATCGCGTGGTCCTCTAGGTGGCAGGGAGGGCTCCTGTGTCCACGGACAGGTGCCCAGGGACCCTGTGGAACTGCTGTGACCTCTAAAGGGTGGGTCAGGTGAGCCAAGGGAGGTGTGTGCTTGGAAGCCTGAGTGCGCATGCGCGGCCCACGTATAGGCCGGAAACGAGCCAGCCGCGGCTCGGAGAAAAGCCATCTCCTGGGGCCTCCCCATGTTCTTCCACTCCTCAAGCGTGACCCCTTTACGGATGGAGGAAAAGGGGGATCTTCGCAGTGGTGGGTTCGCGCCAGAGGGGTCTGCGGGTTTGCCTCCACGTACGCCAGGTGCCCGCACACCGGGCCCAGGTGTTTGAGCCCCGTGGAGGCAGAGGGCTGCTTATTGCTGGATGCAAGTGTCCTGCGGGGTCAAGGAACGGCATGGGCACTCCCCGGGCCACACAGGGCACCAGGCCCTTAGAGAGTTCCATGGGAAATCCCCCGCCCATGCCCCCGGTACCCAAGTCTGTCCTTAGCACACTGTCTGTGCGGGGCTGAAGGTACTGCTAGGCAGTGTGGCCTGTGGGAAATCGTGCGGTCCTCTGAGTGGCAGGGAGGGCTGCTGTATCCCCGAACAGGTGCGCAGGGACCCTGTAAAAGAGCTGTCACCTCTCAAGGTGGGTCATGTGACCCCTCAAGGGTGGGGCACGTGACCACCCAAGGGTGGGTCAGGAGACCCCACAAGGGTGGGTCACGGGACCCCTCAAGGGTGGGTCACGAGACCCCTCAAGGGTTGCTCACGTGACCCCAAAAGGGTAGGTCACGAGACCCCTCAAGGGTGGGTCACGTGACCCCTCAGGGGTGGGTCACGTGACCCCTCGGGAGTGGGTCACGAGACCCCTCGGGAGTGGGTCACGAGACCCCTCAGGAGTGGGTCACGTGACCCCTCCGGGGTGGCTCCCGTGACCCCTCAGGGGTGGGTGACGTGACCCCTCAACAGTGGTTCAGGAGACACGTCAAGGGTGGTTCCCGTGACCCGAGGGAGGCTTGTGGTGGGGAGCCTGAGTGCGCACGCGCGGCCCGCTTATAGGCCCGAAATGAGCCAGCCGCGGCTCGGAGAAAAGCCATCTCCTGGGGGCCTCCCCATGTTCCTCCACTCCTCAAGGAGGACCCCTTTACGGATGGAAGAAAAGGGGGATCTTCGCAGTGGTGGGTTCGGGCCAGAGCGGTCTGCGGGTTTGCCTGCACGTACGCCAGGTGCTCCCACAACGGGCCCAGGTGTTTGAGCCCCGTGGAGGCAGAGGGCTGCTTATTGCTGGATGATAGTGTCCTGCAGGGTTAAGGGACGGCGTGGGCACTCCCAGGGCCACAGAGGGCACCTGGCCTTTAGAGAGTTCCCTGGAAAATTCCCCGCCCAGGCCCCTGGTCCACAAGTCTATCCTGCGTACAGTGTCTGTGCGACGCTGGGAGTGCTTCAGGGCAGTGTTCCCCAGGGGAAATCGCGTGGTCCTCTAGGTGGCAGGGAGGGCTCCTGTGTCCACGGACAGGTGCCCAGGGACCCTGTGGAACTGCTGTGACCTCTAAAGGGTGGGTCAGGTGAGCCAAGGGAGGTGTGTGCTTGGGAGCCTGAGTGCGCATGAGCGGCCCACCTATAGGCCCGAAACGAGCCAGCCGCGGCTTGGAGAAAAGCCATCTCCTGGGGCCTCCCCATGTTCTTCCACTCCTCAAGCGTGACCCCTTTATGGATGGAGGAAAAGGGGGATCTTCGCAGTGGTGGGTTCGCGCCAGAGGGGTCTGCGGGTTTGCCTCCATGTACGCCAGGTGCCCGCACACCGGGCCCAGGTGTTTGAGTCCCGTGGAGGCAGAGGGCTGCTTATTGCTGGATGCAAGTGTCCTGCGGGGTCAAGGAACGGCATGGGCACTCCCCGGGCCACACAGGGCACCAGGGCCTTAGAGAGTTCCATGGGAAATCCCCCGCCCATGCCCCCGGTACCCAAGTCTGTCCTTAGCACACTGTCTGTGCCGGGCTGAAGGTACTGCTAGGCAGTGTGGCCTGTGGGAAATCGTGCGGTCCTCTGAGAGGCAGGGAGGGCTGCTGTTTCCCCGAACAGGTGCGCAGGGACCCTGTAAAACAGCTGTGACCTCTCAAGGTGGGTCATGTGACCCCTCAAGGGTGGGGCACGTGACCTCCCAAGGGTGGGTCAGAAGACCCCACAAGGGTGGGTCACGGGACCCCTCAAGGGTGGGTCACGAGACCCCTCAAGGGTTGGTCACGTGACCCCAAAATGGTAGGTCACGAGACCCCTCAAGGGTGGGTCACGTGACCCCTCAGGGGTGGGTCACGTGACCCCTCGGGAGTGGGTCACGTGACCCCTCGGGAGTGGGTCACGAGACCCCTCAGGGGTGGGTCACGTGACCCCTCGGGAGTGGGTCACGAGACCCCTCAGGGGTGGGTCATGTGATACCTCTGGAGTGGGTCACGAGACCCCTCAGGGGTGGGTCACGTGACCCCACCGGGGTGGCTCCCGTGACCCCTCAGGGGTGGGTGACGTGACCCCTCAACAGTGGTTCAGGAGACACGTCAAGGGTGGGTCCCGTGACCCGAGGGAGGCTTGTGGTGGGGAGCCTGAGTGCGCACGCGCGGCCCGCTTATAGGCCCGAAATGAGCCAGCCGCGGCTCGGAGAAAAGCCATCTCCTGGGGGCCTCCCCATGTTCCTCCACTCCTCAAGGAGGACCCCTTTACGGATGGAAGAAAAGGGGGATCTTCGCAGTGGTGGGTTCGTGCCAGAGGGGTCGGCGGGTTTGCCTGCAAGTACGCCAGGAGCTCGCACAACCGGCCCAGGTGTTTGAGCCCCGTGGAGGCAGAGGGCTGCTTATTGCTGGATGCAAGTGTCCTGCGGGGTCAAGGAACGGCATGGGCACTCCCCTGGCCACACAGGGCGCCGGGCCCTTAGAGAGTTCCATGGGAAATCCCCCGCCCATGCCCCCGGTACCCAAGTCTGTCCTTAGCACACAGTCTGTGCGGGGCTGAAGGTGCTGCTAGGCAGTGTGGCCTGTGGGAAATCGTGCGGTCCTCTGAGTGGCAGGGAGGGCTTCTGTTTCCCCGAACAGGTGCGCAGGGACCCTGTAAAACTGCTGTGACCTCTCAAGGTGGGTCATGTGACCCCTCAAGGGTGGGGCAGGTGACCTCCCAAGGGGGGGTCAGGGGACCCCAAAAGGGTGGGTCACGAGACCCCTCAAGGTCGGGTCACGTGACCCCAAAAGGGTGGGTCACGAGACCCCTCAAGGGCGGGTCAAGTCACCCCAAAAGGGTGGGTCACGAGACTCCTCAAGGGTGGGTCACGTGACCCCTCAGGGGCCGGTCATGTGACCACTCAGGGGTGGGTCACGTGACTCCTCAGGGGTGGGTCACGAGACCCCTCAGGGGTGGGTCACGTGACCACTCAGGGTTGGGTGACGTGACTCCTCCAGGGTGGGTCAGGAGACACCTCAAGGGTGAGTCCCGTGACCCGAGGGAGGCTGGTGGTGGGGAGCCTGAGTGCGCACGCGCAGCCCACGTATAGGCCCGAAACCAGCCAGCCGCGGATCGGAGAAAAGCCATCTCCTGGGGGCCTCCCCATGTCCCTCCACTCCTCAAGGAGGACCCCTTTATGGATGGAAGAAAAGGGGGATCTTCCCAGTGGTGGGTTTGGGCCAGAGGGGTCTGCGGGTTTGCCTGCACGTACGCCAGGTGCTCGCACAACCGGCCCAGGTGTTTGAGCCCCGTGGAGGCAGAGGGCTCCTTATTGCTGGATGATAGTGTCCTGCAGGGTTAAGGGAGGGCGTGGGCACTCCCAGGGCGACAGAGGGCACCTGGCCTTTAGAGAGTTCCCTGGAAAATACCCCGCCCAGGCCCCTGGTCCACAAGTCTATCCTGCGCACAGTGTCTGGGCGAGGCTGGGAGTGCTTCTGGGCAGTGTTCCCCAGCGGAAATCGAGTGGTCCTCCTGGTGGCAGGGAGGGCTCCTGTGTCCACGGACAGGTGCCCAGGGACCCTTTGGAACTGCTGTGACCTCTAAAGGGTGGGTCAGGTGAGCCGAGGGAGGTGTGTGCTTGGGAGCCTGAGTGCGTATGCGCGGCCCACATATAGGCCCGAAAGAGCCAGCCGCGGCTCGGAGAAAAGCCATCTCCTGGGGGCCTCCCCATGTTCTTCCACTCCTCAAGCGTGACCCCTTTACGGATGGAAGAAAAGGGGGATCTTCGCAGTGGTGGGTTCGGGCCAGAGGGGTCGGCGGGTTTGCCTCCACGTACGCCAGGTGCCCGCACACCGGGCCCAGGTGTTTGAGCCCCGTGGAGGCAGAGGGCTGCTTATTGCTGGATGCAAGTGTCCTGCGGGGTCAAGGAACGGCATGGGCACTCCCCCGGCCACACAGGGCGCCGGGCCCTTAGAGAGTTCCATGGGAAATCCCCCGCCCATGCCCCCGGTACCCAAGTCTGTCCTTAGCACACGGTCTGTGCGGGGCTGAAGGTGCTGCTAGGCAGTGTGGCCTGTGGGAAATGGTGCGGTCCTCTGAGTGGCAGGGAGGGCTTCTGTTTCCCCGAACAGGTGCGCAGGGACCCTGTAAAACTGCTGTGACCTCTCAAGGTGGGTCATATGACCCCTCAAGGGTGGGACACGAGACCCCTCAAGGTCGGGTCAAGTGACCCCAAAAGGGTGGGTCACGAGACCCCTCAAGGGCGGGTCACGTGACCCCAAAAGGGTGGGGCAGGTGACCTCCCAAGGGTGGGTCAGGGGACCCCTCCAGGGTGGGTCACGAGACCCCTCAAGGTCGGGTCACGTGACCCCAAAAGGGTGGGTCACGAGACCCCTCAAGGGCGGGTCAAGTGACCACAAAAGGGTGGGTCACGAGACTCCTCAAGGGTGGGTCACGTGACCCCTCAGGGGCGGGTCATGTGACCACTCAGGGGTGGGTCACGTGACCCCTCAGGGGTGGGTCACGAGACCCCTCAGGGGTGGGTCACGTGACCACTCAGGGTTGGGTGACGTGACTCCTCCAGGGTGGGTCAGGAGACACCTCAAGGGTGAGTCCCGTGACCCGAGGGAGGCTGGTGGTGGGGAGCCTGAGTGCGCACGCGCAGCCCACGTATAGGCCCGAAACCAGCCAGCCGCGGATCGGAGAAAAGCCATCTCCTGGGGGCCTCCCCATGTCCCTCCACTCCTCAAGGAGGACCCCTTTATGGATGGAAGAAAAGGGGGATCTTCCCAGTGGTGGGTTTGGGCCAGAGGGGTCTGCGGGTTTGCCTGCACGTACGCCAGGTGCTCGCACAACCGGCCCAGGTGTTTGAGCCCCGTGGAGGCAGAGGGCTCCTTATTGCTGGATGATAGTGTCCTGCAGGGTTAAGGGAGGGCGTGGGCACTCCCAGGGCGACAGAGGGCACCTGGCCTTTAGAGAGTTCCCTGGAAAATACCCCGCCCAGGCCCCTGGTCCACAAGTCTATCCTGCGCACAGTGTCTGGGCGAGGCTGGGAGTGCTTCTGGGCAGTGTTCCCCAGCGGAAATCGAGTGGTCCTCCTGGTGGCAGGGAGGGCTCCTGTGTCCACGGACAGGTGCCCAGGGACCCTTTGGAACTGCTGTGACCTCTAAAGGGTGGGTCAGGTGAGCCGAGGGAGGTGTGTGCTTGGGAGCCTGAGTGCGTATGCGCGGCCCACATATAGGCCCGAAAGAGCCAGCCGCGGCTCGGAGAAAAGCCATCTCCTGGGGGCCTCCCCATGTTCTTCCACTCCTCAAGCGTGACCCCTTTACGGATGGAAGAAAAGGGGGATCTTCGCAGTGGTGGGTTCGGGCCAGAGGGGTCGGCGGGTTTGCCTCCACGTACGCCAGGTGCCCGCACACCGGGCCCAGGTGTTTGAGTCCCGTGGAGGCAGAGGGCTGCTTATTGCTGGATGCAAGTGTCCTGCGGGGTCAAGGAACGGCATGGGCACTCCCCGGGCCACACAGGGCACCGGGCCCTTAGAGAGTTCCATGGGAAATCCCCCGCCCATGCCCCCGGTACCCAAGTCTGTCCTTAGCACACTGTCTGTGCGGGGCTGAAGGTACTGCTAGGCAGTGTGGCCTGTGGGAAATCATGCGGTCCTCTGAGTGGCAGGGAGGGCTGCTGTTTCCCCGAACAGGTGCGCAGGGACCCTGTAAAACAGCTGTGACCTCTCAAGGTGGGTCATGTGACCCCACAAGGATGGGGCACGTGACCTCCCAAGGGTGGGTCAGGAGACCCCACAAGGGTGGGTCACGGGACCCCTCAATGGTGGGACACGAGACCCCTCAAGGGTTGGTCACGTGACCCCAAAAGGGTAGGTCACGAGACCCCTCAAGGGTGGGTCACGTGACCCCTCAGGGGTGGGTCACGTGACCCCTCGGGACTGGGTCACGTGACCCCTCGGGAGTGGGTCACGAGACCCCTCAGGGATGGGTCACGTGACCCCTCGGGAGTGGGTCACGATACCCCTCAGGGGTGGGTCACGTGATACCTCTGGAGTGGGTCACGAGACCCCTCAAGGGTGGGTCACGTGACCCCTCCGGGGTGGCTCCCGTGACCCCTCAGGGGTGGGTGACGTGACCCATCAACAGTGGTTCAGGAGACATGTCAAGGGTGGGTCCCGTGACCCGAGGGAGGCTTGTGCTGGGGAGCCTGAGTGCGCACGCGCGGCCCGCTTATAGGCCCGAAATGAGCCAGCCGCGGCTCGGAGAAAAGCCATCTCCTGAGGGCCTCCCCATGTTCCTCCACTCCTCAAGGAGGACCCCTTTACGGATGGAAGAAAAGGGGGATCTTCGCAGTGGTGGGTTCCGGCCAGAGGCGTCTGCGGGTTTGCCTGCACGTACGCCAGGTGCTCGCACAACGGGCCCAGGTGTTTGAGCCCCGTGGAGTCAGAGGGCTGCTTATTGCTGGATGATAGTGTCCTGCAGGGTTAAGGGACGGCGTGGGCACTCCCAGGGCCACAGAGGGCACCTGGCCTTTAGAGAGTTCCCTGGAAAATTCCTCGCCCAGGCCCTTGGTCCACAAGTCTATCCTGGGTACAGTGTCTGTGCGAGGCTGGGAGTGCTTCTGGGCAGTGTTCCCCAGGGAAAATCGCGTGGTCCTCTAGGTGGCAGGGAGGGCTCCTGTGTCCACGGACAGGTGCCCAGGGACCCTGTGGAACTGCTGTGACCTCTAAAGGGTGGGTCAGGTGAGCCAAGGGAGGTGTGTGCTTGGGAGCCTGAGTGCGCATGCGCGGCCCACGTATAGGCCCGAAACGAGCCAGCCGCGGCTCGGAGAAAAGCCATCTCCTGGGGCCTCCCCATGTTCTTCCACTCTTCAAGCGTGACCCCTTTACGGATGGAGGAAAAGGGGGATCTTCGCAGTGGTGGGTTCGCGCCAGAGGGGTCTGCGGGTTTGCCTCCACGTACGCCAGGTGCCCGCACACCGGGCCCAGGTGTTTGAGCCCCGTGGAGGCAGAGGGCTGCTTATTGCTGGATGCAAGTGTCCTGCGGGGTCAAGGAACGGCATGGGCACTCCCCGGGCCACACAGGGCACCAGGCCCTTAGAGAGTTCCATGGGAAATCCCCCGCCCATGCCCCCGGTACCCAAGTCTGTCCTTAGCACACTGTCTGTGCGGGGCTGAAGGTACTGCTAGGCAGTGTGGCCTGTGGGAAATCGTGCGGTCCTCTGAGTGGCAGGGAGGGCTGCTGTATCCCCGAACAGGTGCGCAGGGACCCTGTAAAAGAGCTGTCACCTCTCAAGGTGGGTCATGTGACCCCTCAAGGGTGGGGCACGTGACCACCCAAGGGTGGGTCAGGAGACCCCACAAGGGTGGGTCACGGGACCCCTCAAGGGTGGGTCACGAGACCCCTCAAGGGTTGCTCACGTGACCCCAAAAGGGTAGGTCACGAGACCCCTCAAGGGTGGGTCACGTGACCCCTCAGGGGTGGGTCACGTGACCCCTCGGGAGTGGGTCACGAGACCCCTCAGGGGTGGGTCACGTGATACCTCTGGAGTGGGTCACGAGACCCCTCAGGGGTGGGTCACGTGACCCCTCCGGGGTGGCTCCGGTGACCCCTCAGGGGTGGGTGACGTGACCCCTCAACAGTGGTTCAGGAGACACGTCAAGGGTGGGTCCCGTGACCCGAGGGAGGCTTGTGGTGGGGAGCCTGAGTGCGCACGCGCGGCCCGCTTATAGGCCCGAAATGAGCCAGCCGCGGCTCGGAGAAAGGCCATCTCCTGGGGGCCTCCCCATGTTCCTCCACTCCTCAAGGAGGACCCCTTTACGGATGGAAGAAAAGGGGGATCTTCGCAGTGGTGGGTTCCGGCCACAGGCGTCTGCGGGTTTGCCTGCACGTACGCCAGGTGCTCGCACAACGGGCCCAGGTGTTTGAGCCCCGGGGAGGCAGAGGGCTGCTTATTGCTGGATGATAGTGTCCTGCAGGGTTAAGGGACGGCGTGGGCACTCCCAGGGCCACAGAGGGCACCTGGCCTTTAGAGAGTTCCCTGGAAAATTCCTCGCCCAGGCCCTTGGTCCACAAGTCTATCCTGGGTACAGTGTCTGTGCGAGGCTGGGAGTGCTTCTGGGCAGTGTTCCCCAGGGGAAATCGCGTGGTCCTCTAGGTGGCAGGGAGGGCTCCTGTGTCCACGGACAGGTGCCCAGGGACCCTGTGGAACTGCTGTGACCTCTAAAGGGTGGGTCAGGTGAGCCAAGGGAGGTGTGTGCTTGGGAGCCTGAGTGCGCATGCGCGGCCAACGTATAGGCCCGAAACCAGCCAGCCGCGGCTTGGAGAAAAGCCATCTCCTGGGGGCCTCCCCATGTTCTTCCACTCCTCAAGCGTGACCCCTTTACGGATGGAGGAAAAGGGGGATCTTCGCAGTGGTGGGTTCGCGCCAGAGGGGTCTGCGGGTTTGCCTCCACGTACGCCAGGTGCCCGCACACCGGGCCCAGGTGTTTGAGCCCCGTGGAGGCAGAGGGCTGCTTATTGCTGGATGCAAGTGTCCTGCGGGGTCAAGGAACGGCATGGGCACTCCCCGGGCCACACAGGGCACCGGGCCCTTAGAGAGTTCCATGGGAAATCCCCCGCCCATGCCCCCGGTACCCAAGTCTGTCCTTAGCACACTGTCTGTGCGGGGCTGAAGGTACTGCTAGGCAGTGTGGCCTGTGGGAAATCGTGCGGTCCTCTGAGTGGCAGGGAGGGCTGCTATTTCCCCGAACAGGTGCGCAGGGACCCTGTAAAACAGCTGTCACCTCTCAAGGTGGGTCATGTGACCCCTCAAGGGTGGGGCACGTGACCACCCAAGGGTGGGTCAGGAGACCCCACAAGGGTGGGTCACGGGACCCCTCAAGGGTGGGTCACGAGACCCCTCAAGGGTTGCTCACGTGACCCCAAAAGGGTAGGTCACGAGACCCCTCAAGGGTGGGTCACGTGACCCCTCAGGGGTGGGTCACGTGACCCCTCGGGAGTGGGTCACGAGACCCCTCAGGGGTGGGTCACGTTATACCTCTGGAGTGGGTCACGAGACCCCTCAGGGGTGGGTCACGTGACCCCTCCGGGGTGGCTCCGGTGACCCCTCAGGGGTGGGTGACGTGACCCCTCAACAGTGGTTCAGGAGACACGTCAAGGGTGGGTCCCGTGACCCGAGGGAGGCTTGTGGTGGGGAGCCTGAGTGCGCACGCGCGGCCCGCTTATAGGCCCGAAATGAGCCAGCCGCGGCTCGGAGAAAGGCCATCTCCTGGGGGCCTCCCCATGTTCCTCCACTCCTCAAGGAGGACCCCTTTACGGATGGAAGAAAAGGGGGATCTTCGCAGTGGTGGGTTCCGGCCAGAGGCGTCTGCGGGTTTGCCTGCACGTACGCCAGGTGCTCGCACAACGGGCCCAGGTGTTTGAGCCCCGTGGAGGCAGAGGGCTGCTTATTGCTGGATGATAGTGTCCTGCAGGGTTAAGGGACGGCGTGGGCACTCCCAGGGCCACAGAGGGCACCTGGCCTTTAGAGAGTTCCCTGGAAAATTCCTCGCCCAGGCCCTTGGTCCACAAGTCTATCCTGGGTACAGTGTCTGTGCGAGGCTGGGAGTGCTTCTGGGCAGTGTTCCCCAGGGGAAATCGCGTGGTCCTCTAGGTGGCAGGGAGGGCTCCTGTGTCCACGGACAGGTGCCCAGGGACCCTGTGGAACTGCTGTGACCTCTAAAGGGTGGGTCAGGTGAGCCAAGGGAGGTGTGTGCTTGGGAGCCTGAGTGCGCATGCGCGGCCCACGTATAGGCCCGAAACCAGCCAGCCGTGGCTTGGAGAAAAGCCATCTCCTGGGGGCCTCCCCATGTTCTTCCACTCCTCAAGCGTGACCCCTTTACGGATGGAGGAAAAGGGGGATCTTCGCAGTGGTGGGTTCGCGCCAGAGGGGTCTGCGGGTTTGCCTCCACGTACGCCAGGTGCCCGCACACCGGGCCCAGGTGTTTGAGCCCCGTGGAGGCAGAGGGCTGCTTATTGCTGGATGCAAGTGTCCTGCGGGGTCAAGGAACGGCAAGGGCACTCCCCGGGCCACACAGGGCACCGGGCCCTTAGAGAGTTCCATGGGAAATCCCCCGCCCATGCCCCCGGTACCCAAGTCTGTCCTTAGCACACTGTCTGTGCGGGGCTGAAGGTACTGCTAGGCAGTGTGGCCTGTGGGAAATCGTGCGGTCCTCTGAGTGGCAGGGAGGGCTGCTGTTTCCCCGAACAGGTGCGCAGGGACCCTGTAAAACAGCTGTGACCTCTCAAGGTGGGTCATGTGACCCCTCAAGGATGGGGCACGTGACCTCCCAAGGGTGGGTCAGGAGACCCCACAAGGGTGGGTCACGGGACCCCTCAAGGGTGGGACACGAGACCCCTCAAGGGTTGGTCACGTGACCCCAAAAGGGTAGGTCACGAGACCCCTCAAGGGTGGGTCACGTGACCCCTCAGGGGTGGGTCACGTGACCCCTCGGGAGTGGGTCACGTGACCCCTCGGGAGTGGGTCACGAGACCCCTCAGGGATGGGTCACGTGACCCCTCGGGAGTGGGTCACGATACCCCTCAGGGGTGGGTCACGTGATACCTCTGGAGTGGGTCACGAGACCCCTCAGGGGTGGGTCACGTGACCCCTCCGGGGTGGCTCCCGTGACCCCTCAGGGGTGGGTGACGTGACCCATCAACAGTGGTTCAGGAGACACGTCAAGGGTGGGTCCCGTGACCCGAGGGAGGCTTGTGCTGGGGAGCCTGAGTGCGCACGCGCGGCCCGCTTATAGGCCCGAAATGAGCCAGCCGCGGCTCGGAGAAAAGCCAGCTCCTGAGGGCCTCCCCATGTTCCTCCACTCCTCAAGGAGGACCCCTTTACGGATGGAAGAAAAGGGGGATCTTCGCAGTGGTGGGTTCCGGCCAGAGGCGTCTGCGGGTTTGCCTGCACGTACGCCAGGTGCTCGCACAACGGGCCCAGGTGTTTGAGCCCCGTGGAGGCAGAGGGCTGCTTATTGCTGGATGATAGTGTCCTGCAGGGTTAAGGGACGGCGTGGGCACTCCCAGGGCCACAGAGGGCACCTGGCCTTTAGAGAGTTCCCTGGAAAATTCCTCACCCAGGCCCATGGTCCACAAGTCTATCCTGGGTACAGTGTCTGTGCGAGGCTGGGAGTGCTTCTGGGCAGTGTTCCCCAGGGGAAATCGCGTGGTCCTCTAGGTGGCAGGGAGGGCTCCTGTGTCCACGGACAGGTGCCCAGGGACCCTGTGGAACTGCTGTGACCTCTAAAGGGTGGGTCAGGTGAGCCAAGGGACGTGTGTGCTTGGGAGCCTGAGTGCGCATGCGCGGCCCACGTATAGGCCCGAAACGAGCCAGCCGCGGCTCGGAGAAAAGCCATCTCCTGGGGCCTCCCCATGTTCTTCCACTCTTCAAGCGTGACCCCTTTACGGATGGAGGAAAAGGGGGATCTTCGCAGTGGTGGGTTCGCGCCAGAGGGGTCTGCGGGTTTGCCTCCACGTACGCCAGGTGCCCGCACACCGGGCCCAGGTGTTTGAGCCCCGTGGAGGCAGAGGGCTGCTTATTGCTGGATGCAAGTGTCCTGCGGGGTCAAGGAACGGCATGGGCACTCCCCGGGCCACACAGGGCACCAGGCCCTTAGAGAGTTCCATGGGAAATCCCCCGCCCATGCCCCCGGTACCCAAGTCTGTCCTTAGCACACTGTCTGTGCGGGGCTGAAGGTACTGCTAGGCAGTGTGGCCTGTGGGAAATCGTGCGGTCCTCTGAGTGGCAGGGAGGGCTGCTGTATCCCCGAACAGGTGCGCAGGGACCCTGTAAAACAGCTGTCACCTCTCAAGGTGGGTCATGTGACCCCTCAAGGGTGGGGCACGTGACCACCCAAGGGTGGGTCAGGAGACCCCACAAGGGTGGGTCACGGGACCCCTCAAGGGTGGGTCACGAGACCCCTCAAGGGTTGCTCACGTGACCCCAAAAGGGTAGGTCACGAGACCCCTCAAGGGTGGGTCACGTGACCCCTCAGGGGTGGGTCACGTGACCCCTCGGGAGTGGGTCACGAGACCCCTCAGGGGTGGGTCACGTGATACCTCTGGAGTGGGTCACGAGACCCCTCAGGGGTGGGTCACGTGACCCCTCCGGGGTGGCTCCGGTGACCCCTCAGGGGTGGGTGACGTGACCCCTCAACAGTGGTTCAGGAGACACGTCAAGGGTGGGTCCCGTGACCCGAGGGAGGCTTGTGGTGGGGAGCCTGAGTGCGCACGCGCGGCTCGCTTATAGGCCCGAAATGAGCCAGCCGCGGCTCGGAGAAAGGCCATCTCCTGGGGGCCTCCCCATGTTCCTCCACTCCTCAAGGAGGACCCCTTTACGGATGGAAGAAAAGGGGGATCTTCGCAGTGGTGGGTTCCGGCCAGAGGCGTCTGCGGGTTTGCCTGCACGTACGCCAGGTGCTCGCACAACGGGCCCAGGTGTTTGAGCCCCGTGGAGGCAGAGGGCTGCTTATTGCTGGATGATAGTGTCCTGCAGGGTTAAGGTTCGGCGTGGGCACTCCCAGGGCCACAGAGGGCACCTGGCCTTTAGAGAGTTCCCTGGAAAATTCCTCGCCCAGGCCCTTGGTCCACAAGTCTATCCTGGGTACAGTGTCTGTGCGAGGCTGGGAGTGCTTCTGGGCAGTGTTCCCCAGGGGAAATCGCGTGGTCCTCTAGGTGGCAGGGAGGGCTCCTGTGTCCACGGACAGGTGCCCAGGGACCCTGTGGAACTGCTGTGACCTCTAAAGGGTGGGTCAGGTGAGCCAAGGGAGGTGTGTGCTTGGGAGCCTGAGTGCGCATGCGCGGCCCACGTATAGGCCCGAAACCAGCCAGCCGCGGCTTGGAGAAAAGCCATCTCCTGGGGCCTCCCCATGTTCTTCCACTCCTCAAGCGTGACCCCTTTACGGAATGAGGAAAAGGGGGATCTTCGCAGTGGTGGGTTCGCGCCAGAGGGGTCTGCGTGTTTGCCTCCACGTACGCCAGGTGCCCGCACACCGGGCCCAGGTGTTTGAGCCCCGTGGAGGCAGAGGGCTGCTTATTGCTGGATGCAAGTGTCCTGCGGGGTCAAGGAACGGCACGGGCACTCCCCGGGCCACACAGGGCACCGGGCCCTTAGAGAGTTCCATGGGAAATCCCCCGCCCATGCCCCCGGTACCCAAGTCTGTCCTTAGCACACTGTCTGTGCGGGGCTGAAGGTACTGCTAGGCAGTGTGGCCTGTGGGAAATCGTGCGGTCCTCTGAGAGGCAGGGAGGGCTGCTGTTTCCCTGAACAGGTGCGCAGGGACCCTGTAAAACAGCTGTGACCTCTCAAGGTGGGTCATGTGACCCCTCAAGGGTGGGGCACGTGACCTCCCAAGGGTGGGTCAGAAGACCCCACAAGGGTGGGTCACGGGACCCCTCAAGGGTGGGTCACGAGACCCCTCAAGGGTTGGTCACGTGACCCCAAAAGGGTAGGTCACGAGACCCCTCAAGGGTGTGTCTCGTGACCCCTCAGGGGTGGGTCACGTGACCCCTCGGGAGTGGGTCACGTGACCCCTCGGGAGTGGGTCACGAGACCCCTCAGGGGTGGGTCACGTGACCCCTCGGGAGTGGGTCACGAGACCCCTCAGGGGTGGGTCATGTGATACTTCTGGAGTGGGTCACGAGACCCCTCAGGGGTGGGTCACGTGACCCCACCGGGGTGGCTCCCGTGACCCCTCAGGGGTGGGTGACGTGACCCCTCAACAGTGGTTCAGGAGACACGTCAAGGGTGGGTCCCGTGACCCGAGGGAGGCTTGTGGTGGGGAGCCTGAGTGCGCACGCGCGGCCCGCTTATAGGCCCGAAATGAGCCAGCCGCGGCTCGGAGAAAAGCCATCTCCTGGGGGCCTCCCCATGTTCCTCCACTCCTCAAGGAGGACCCCTTTACGGATGGAAGAAAAGGGGGATCTTCGCAGTGGTGGGTTCCGGCCAGAGGCGTCTGCGGGTTTGCCTGCACGTACGCCAGGTGCTCGCACAACGGGCCCAGGTGTTTGAGCCCCGTGGAGGCAGAGGGCTGCTTATTGCTGGATGATAGTGTCCTGCAGGGTTAAGGGACGGCGTGGGCACTCCCAGGAGCACAGAGGGCACCTGGCCTTTAGAGAGTTCCCTGGAAAATTCCCCGCCCAGGCCCTTGGTCCACAAGTCTATCCTAGGTACAGTGTCTGTGCGAGGCTGGGAGTGCTTCTGGGCAGTGTTCCCCAGGGGAAATCGCGTGGTCCTCTAGGTGGCAGGGAGGGCTCCTGTGTCCACGGACAGGTGCCCAGGGACCCTGTGGAACTGCTGTGACCTCTAAAGGGTGGGTCAGGTGAGCCAAGGGAGGTGTGTGCTTGGAAGCCTGAGTGCGCATGCGCGGCCCACGTATAGGCCGGAAACGAGCCAGCCGCGGCTCGGAGAAAAGCCATCTCCTGGGGCCTCCCCATGTTCTTCCACTCCTCAAGCGTGACCCCTTTACGGATGGAGGAAAAGGGGGATCTTCGCAGTGGTGGGTTCGCGCCAGAGGGGTCTGCGGGTTTGCCTCCACGTACGCCAGGTGCCCGCACACCGGGCCCAGGTGTTTGAGCCCCGTGGAGGCAGAGGGCTGCTTATTGCTGGATGCAAGTGTCCTGCGGGATCAAGGAACGGCATGGGCACTCCCCGGGCCACACAGGGCACCAGGCCCTTAGAGACTTCCATGGGAAATCCCCCGCCCATGCCCCC
This sequence comes from Desmodus rotundus, assembly GCF_022682495.2. Classification (NCBI taxonomy): domain Eukaryota; kingdom Metazoa; phylum Chordata; class Mammalia; order Chiroptera; family Phyllostomidae; genus Desmodus; species Desmodus rotundus. The sequence continues at coordinate 3,822 of NW_026527169.1, read as the reverse complement.
GGTACCCAAGTCTGTCCTTAGCACACTGTCTGTGCGGGGCTGAAGGTACTGCTAGGCAGTGTGGCCTGTGGGAAATCGTGCGGTCCTCTGAGTGGCAGGGAGGGCTGCTGTATCCCCGAACAGGTGCGCAGGGACCCTGTAAAAGAGCTGTCACCTCTCAAGGTGGGTCATGTGACCCCTCAAGGGTGGGGCACGTGACCACCCAAGGGTGGGTCAGGAGACCCCACAAGGGTGGGTCACGGGACCCCTCAAGGGTGGGTCACGAGACCCCTCAAGGGTTGCTCACGTGACCCCAAAAGGGTAGGTCACGAGACCCCTCAAGGGTGGGTCACGTGACCCCTCAGGGGTGGGTCACGTGATACCTCTGGAGTGGGTCACGAGACCCCTCAGGGGTGGGTCACGTGACCCCTCCGGGGTGGCTCCGGTGACCCCTCAGGGGTGGGTGACGTGACCCCTCAACAGTGGTTCAGGAGACACGTCAAGGGTGGGTCCCGTGACCCGAGGGAGGCTTGTGGTGGGGAGCCTGAGTGCGCACGCGCGGCCCGCTTATAGGCCCGAAATGAGCCAGCCGCGGCTCGGAGAAAGGCCATCTCCTGGGGGCCTCCCCATGTTCCTCCACTCCTCAAGGAGGACCCCTTTACGGATGGAAGAAAAGGGGGATCTTCGCAGTGGTGGGTTCCGGCCAGAGGCGTCTGCGGGTTTGCCTGCACGTACGCCAGGTGCTCGCACAACGGGCCCAGGTGTTTGAGCCCCGTGGAGGCAGAGGGCTGCTTATTGCTGGATGATAGTGTCCTGCAGGGTTAAGGGACGGCGTGGGCACTCCCAGGGCCACAGAGGGCACCTGGCCTTTAGAGAGTTCCCTGGAAAATTCCTCGCCCAGGCCCTTGGTCCACAAGTCTATCCTGGGTACAGTGTCTGTGCGAGGCTGGGAGTGCTTCTGGGCAGTGTTCCCCAGGGGAAATCGCGTGGTCCTCTAGGTGGCAGGGAGGGCTCCTGTGTCCACGGACAGGTGCCCAGGGACCCTGTGGAACTGCTGTGACCTCTAAAGGGTGGGTCAGGTGAGCCAAGGGAGGTGTGTGCTTGGGAGCCTGAGTGCGCATGCGCGGCCCACGTATAGGCCCGAAACCAGCCAGCCGTGGCTTGGAGAAAAGCCATCTCCTGGGGGCCTCCCCATGTTCTTCCACTCCTCAAGCGTGACCCCTTTACGGATGGAGGAAAAGGGGGATCTTCGCAGTGGTGGGTTCGCGCCAGAGGGGTCTGCGGGTTTGCCTCCACGTACGCCAGGTGCCCGCACACCGGGCCCAGGTGTTTGAGCCCCGTGGAGGCAGAGGGCTGCTTATTGCTGGATGCAAGTGTCCTGCGGGGTCAAGGAACGGCATGGGCACTCCCCGGGCCACACAGGGCACCGGGCCCTTAGAGAGTTCCATGGGAAATCCCCCGCCCATGCCCCCGGTACCCAAGTCTGTCCTTAGCACACTGTCTGTGCGGGGCTGAAGGTACTGCTAGGCAGTGTGGCCTGTGGGAAATCGTGCGGTCCTCTGAGTGGCAGGGAGGGCTGCTGTTTCCCCGAACAGGTGCGCAGGGACCCTGTAAAACAGCTGTGACCTCTCAAGGTGGGTCATGTGACCCCTCAAGGATGGGGCACGTGACCTCCCAAGGGTGGGTCAGGAGACCCCACAAGGGTGGGTCACGGGACCCCTCAAGGGTGGGACACGAGACCCCTCAAGGGTTGGTCACGTGACCCCAAAAGGGTAGGTCACGAGACCCCTCAAGGGTGGGTCACGTGACCCCTCAGGGGTGGGTCACGTGACCCCTCGGGAGTGGGTCACGTGACCCCTCGGGAGTGGGTCACGAGACCCCTCAGGGATGGGTCACGTGACCCCTCGGGAGTGGGTCACGATACCCCTCAGGGGTGGGTCACGTGATACCTCTGGAGTGGGTCACGAGACCCCTCAGGGGTGGGTCACGTGACCCCTCCGGGGTGGCTCCCGTGACCCCTCAGGGGTGGGTGACGTGACCCATCAACAGTGGTTCAGGAGACACGTCAAGGGTGGGTCCCGTGACCCGAGGGAGGCTTGTGCTGGGGAGCCTGAGTGCGCACGCGCGGCCCGCTTATAGGCCCGAAATGAGCCAGCCGCGGCTCGGAGAAAAGCCATCTCCTGAGGGCCTCCCCATGTTCCTCCACTCCTCAAGGAGGACCCCTTTACGGATGGAAGAAAAGGGGGATCTTCGCAGTGGTGGGTTCCGGCCAGAGGCGTCTGCGGGTTTGCCTGCACGTACGCCAGGTGCTCGCACAACGGGCCCAGGTGTTTGAGCCCCGTGGAGGCAGAGGGCTGCTTATTGCTGGATGATAGTGTCCTGCAGGGTTAAGGGACGGCGTGGGCACTCCCAGGGCCACAGAGGGCACCTGGCCTTTAGAGAGTTCCCTGGAAAATTCCTCACCCAGGCCCATGGTCCACAAGTCTATCCTGGGTACAGTGTCTGTGCGAGGCTGGGAGTGCTTCTGGGCAGTGTTCCCCAGGGGAAATCGCGTGGTCCTCTAGGTGGCAGGGAGGGCTCCTGTGTCCACGGACAGGTGCCCAGGGACCCTGTGGAACTGCTGTGACCTCTAAAGGGTGGGTCAGGTGAGCCAAGGGAGGTGTGTGCTTGGGAGCCTGAGTGCGCATGCGCGGCCCACGTATAGGCCCGAAACGAGCCAGCCGCGGCTCGGAGAAAAGCCATCTCCTGGGGCCTCCCCATGTTCTTCCACTCTTCAAGCGTGACCCCTTTACGGATGGAGGAAAAGGGGGATCTTCGCAGTGGTGGGTTCGCGCCAGAGGGGTCTGCGGGTTTGCCTCCACGTACGCCAGGTGCCCGCACACCGGGCCCAGGTGTTTGAGCCCCGTGGAGGCAGAGGGCTGCTTATTGCTGGATGCAAGTGTCCTGCGGGGTCAAGGAACGGCATGGGCACTCCCCGGGCCACACAGGGCACCAGGCCCTTAGAGAGTTCCATGGGAAATCCCCCGCCCATGCCCCCGGTACCCAAGTCTGTCCTTAGCACACTGTCTGTGCGGGGCTGAAGGTACTGCTAGGCAGTGTGGCCTGTGGGAAATCGTGCGGTCCTCTGAGTGGCAGGGAGGGCTGCTGTATCCCCGAACAGGTGCGCAGGGACCCTGTAAAACAGCTGTCACCTCTCAAGGTGGGTCATGTGACCCCTCAAGGGTGGGGCACGTGACCACCCAAGGGTGGGTCAGGAGACCCCACAAGGGTGGGTCACGGGACCCCTCAAGGGTGGGTCACGAGACCCCTCAAGGGTTGCTCACGTGACCCCAAAAGGGTAGGTCACGAGACCCCTCAAGGGTGGGTCACGTGACCCCTCAGGGGTGGGTCACGTGACCCCTCGGGAGTGGGTCACGAGACCCCTCAGGGGTGGGTCACGTGATACCTCTGGAGTGGGTTACGAGACCCTTCAGGGGTGGGTCACGTGACCCCTCCGGGGTGGCTCCGGTGACCCCTCAGGGGTGGGTGACGTGACCCCTCAACAGTGGTTCAGGAGACACGTCAAGGGTGGGTCCCGTGACCCGAGGGAGGCTTGTGGTGGGGAGCCTGAGTGCGCACGCCCGGCTCGCTTATAGGCCCGAAATGAGCCAGCCGCGGCTCGGAGAAAGGCCATCTCCTGGGGGCCTCCCCATGTTCCTCCACTCCTCAAGGAGGACCCCTTTACGGATGGAAGAAAAGGGGGATCTTCGCAGTGGTGGGTTCCGGCCAGAGGCGTCTGCGGGTTTGCCTGCACGTACGCCAGGTGCTCGCACAACGGGCCCAGGTGTTTGAGCCCCGTGGAGG